>NC_055988.1:128862906-129165392 GCF_018446385.1 Zingiber officinale
TCGCACTGACAACAGGTAAATCTCCTGAGTGGAGTAGGTGAGGACGCGTTCCCCGCAGAGGGAACAGTAGGCGTCGGGTCGACCTAGGGTTTCCGGTCGGAAATCCGAAGTCAGACCCGGACAGTCCGGAGACTGTCTTAAACATTTTTTATTATCCATACTGTTATTTTGTGCTAACTTTATGTTGCAGGATGTTGTTTGGGACTAACATGTCTTGCAGGTACAAAATAACGAAGATTTGTCTCAGATGAACAGTGTCCGAGGTGCCTCCATGGGGCTTGGAGGCGCCCCGGGTTCAAAATCCTGAGCTGGCGCGAAGAGCAGACTTAAGGCGCCTTGGATGGATTAAAGGCGCCTTAGACAGCTTGGAGGTGCCTTGAAAGGGTTTAAGGCGCCTTCATGTCGTGGCAGTCAAAGGATTATCCCAGCGAGCAGATCGGGATAAAATTCTCGTTTAAGGTGCCTTGGAGCTTGTTTAAGGCACCTTGAACACTGTTTATAAAGGGGATTCGACCAGCAGCTTGGAGATACAACATTCAAGTCTTCCTTCTGCATTTAGCTGCTAACGAACTCGTCCCGAAGTGCTGCAACTCGACACCGACAACCCGAAGCTTCAATTTAGTATTTTCCATTGTCGGTATAAGATTATTTACTGCATTACTTGTAAATCATCTTTGTATACTTTCGAACTTATAGTTGTTGCCCACCGGAAGCGATCAAGGATCGCGGGCCTTCGAGTAGGAGTCGCCTTAGGCTCCGAACGAAGTAAAATCCTCCTGTCTCTGTGTGCTTGTTCTCTGTTTATTCCGCTACGTTTTTACTCGAGTATTTTACGAATCGAACGAACTAGCCACGAGCGCTATTCACCCCCCCTCTAGCGCTTCTCGATCCAACAATTGGTATCAGAGCGGGGTCGTTTTGAATCGATGCAACCACCATTCAAGACAATTTTCTCGTGGTATTTTCAGATTTTTTCGGAGTCGATTAGAATTTAGCCTCATAGCTATATTCTAATTCTTTTTCACGAATCGATTTTCTACTCGGAGTTGGTGCAACACCACTCGAGCTCGTGATTCTTTTATATACTTCCCGCACTACTAATCCAGGACCAAGTCCTGGGATTTTCTTGTCATTCTTTTTCTTCATAGTTATTTTAAAATGGCTCTACAAGAAGGCTACAGTACAGCCCGGCCCCCACTCTTCACTGGAGAAGACTTTGGTTACTGGAAGGGCAGAATGGAAAACTTTCTGAAGATCCAGTTCGAGACGTGGATAATCGTCAAGACTGGTTTGGATCTGCCAACAGATAAAGATGGAAATCCTACTCCTTGCGAGGATTGGGAACCAGAACTGATCAAGAAAGTGGAAGCAAATGCCAGAGCAACTTGTACCCTCCAGTGCAGACTAACAAAGGAGGAACTATACCGAGTCGGTCCGTTCTCAAGCGCCAAGGAGCTATGGGAGAAGCTGATCGAGCTTCATGAAGGGACCACCGATACCAAAGTAAGTAAGCGTGATTTATTATTCAATAAATTGTATAATCTAAAAATGCAGGAAGGTGAAACGGCAAGTTCACTACACGCGCGCATTCAAGACATCCTCAATTCTCTCCATGGAATCGGACAAAAGGTAGAGAATCGGGGCGTCATAAGGTACGCACTAAATTCGTTTCCGAGGAGCACATTGTGGGCATCAATGGTAGATGCCTACAAAGTCTCCAAGGACTTATTTGCTTTAAAGTTAGATGAATTGTTTAGTGAATTTGAACTTCATGAACAAACTAATGCACAGCCATCCGAGAAAGGTGTAGCTTTGCTTGCAGGGACAAGTATAACGCCTGAATCGAGATCCCGGCAAAAAATCGAACTGGAATCAGAAGACGAACCCGACTCAGAAGACTCAGAAGATGAACTGACCAGCGAACTCGTGAAGAGGCTCTACAAGAAGAAGAAGGGCTTCAACAAGAAAGATCTGAAGAAGGCAGTTCAATTCAAGGAGGCCCAACCTAGTCCGTAAACAAAATTTGAAGTTACCTGTTACGGGTGCAACCAGAAAGGGCATATCAAAGCCAACTGTCCCAACCAAAAAGAGGCCAAAAAGCAAAGAAGAAAGAAGGCCCTGAAAGCAACGTGGGATGAATCTTCTTCGGAGGATGACGACGACGAACTCGATCAGACGAGTTTGCTCGCATTGATGGCCCGGGACCAAATCATCGAATCTGAGGGCAAGTCGGAGGTCGAGTCCGAGCGAAGCCATGGATCCGCATCCGTTTCCGAAGGGCCAGATTCCGCTGTAAGTATTCCTAGACTTAATAATTTAGTTAATTATTTACTTCGCAAATTAGCTAAATCGAACCTTAAGATTAAGTCACTTCTAAAGGAAATTTCTGTCCTTAAAGAAGTGACTATCTCTGAATCCTTACCCGATCAAGTTCAGACTGAAGATTCAACTCAAGTTCAAAAACTTGAGGAAGAAAATTCAAGTTTGAAAAATCAGGTCAAGGATTTAAAAGATATCTTAGAACGGTTTTCTTTAGGTTCCAAGAATCTTGACCTAATTCTTGGGACACAAAGAGCCGTTTACAACAAAACTGGGCTGGGATATAAAAGTAAAAGGAAATATAGATCTTATCTATCCTTAATAAACAAACAAAATAGTAAATCAGTCCAAGCATGGGTCCCCAAGTCCAAATTGATCAATTAAGTTGGACTTGGCCAATACTGGGTTCCGAAGGATCAAATACACTACCTCGATAGACCATATCGAGGATATGATCTAGGGAAAGCTAAAAGAAAAATGAAATTTAAAATTCAAAATTCAAAATCAAATTAAAAATTTGAAATTAAATTATAAATTTAAAATTCAAAATTCAAAATCAAATTAAAAATTCGAAATTAAATTATAAATTTAAAATTTAAAATTCAAAATTCAAAATTCAAAATTCAAATTAACAATTCAAAATTAAAATATAAAATTCAAAAATAGATGGTGGATCCAAACTAGCTGGCACCTCCAACTGAACTACCCGACAGGGTAACTGAACCTAATTTACCCGAAATGGGTAAAACAAAAGTAGATTACTCGGCAGGGTAATTAAGGCTAGTTTGAAAACGGACAGAATTTAACTTGAACCACAGTACCAGTGAAGTTTTTGGATGATAGTACGTTAGGGAACCTTGGGCATCACATGTCTAGGAAGATATGGTTTCGACCTGGTGCATTTGGCCAAGTGGAACTGACCGAAGCTACCCTTAAATGGATCCTAACTTGCTAGACCAAGGATTAGTATTAAGTTTAATGGGTAGGACTATTTGGAAAACCTCGAAGGTATGGTTACTTTAATGAGCTCCGAGTGACTCACCATAGCCCAGAAGTTTATCCAAAGAATGCTTACTTGTTGAACCCAAAGCTAAACTTGAATCTAACACAAAGTTAAACCAGACCCTTAAATTCTACAATAGTTCATCTCACAATAATTATAGGATGCCCTGATTGACAATTTAGATCGGGTGAGATGACTAAGAAATTAAAATTAAAACTGAGTTAATTAACAATTAAACTTAAAATACAAAATTAGTTTAAAAACTTAAATTTCAAAATTATTTAAAAACATAAATTTCAAAATTATTTTAAAAACTTAAATTTCAAAATTATTTTAAAAACTTAAATTTCAAAATTATTTTAAAAACTTAAATATCAAAATTATTTTAAAAACTTAAATTTCAAAATTATTTTAAAAAAAAAACATAAATTTCAAAATTATTTTAAAAAACTTAAATTTCAAAATTATTTTAAAAACTTAAATTTCAAAATTATTTTTTTAAAAAAAACTTAAATTTCAAAATTATTTTAAAAACTTAAATTTCAAAATTAGTTTAAAATCTTAAATTTCAAAATTAGTTTAAAAACTTAAATTTAAAAATTGTTTTAAAAACTTAACTTTCAAAATTGTTTTAAAAACTCAATTTCAAAATTGTTTTAAAAAAACTTAAATTTTTTTTTAAACTTAAATTTTAAAATTATTTTTAACTTAAATTACAAAATTAATTTAAACTTAAATTTCAAAATTATTTCAAAACTTAAATTTCAAAATTGTTTTAAAAACTTAAATTTCAAAATTGTTTTAAAAACTTAAATTTCAAAATTGTTTTAAAAACTTAAATTTCAAAATTATTAACTTAAATTTCAAAATTATTTTAAAAACTTAAATTTCAAAATTATTTTAAAAACTTAAATTTCAAAATTATTTTAAAAACTTAAATTTTAAAATTATTTTAAAAAACTTAAATTTCAAAATTAGTTTAAAAACTTAAAACCAAAAATTATCTTACAAAATCCATTAAACTTTAAAATTTTTCCTTCTTATTAAATTATTTAAAATATATATATATATATATATATATATATATATATATATATATATATATATATATATATATATATATATATATATATATATATATATATATAAATGGGAGGGCGCCTCCTGGAGGCGCCTCCCACACTAGAAGGCGCCTCAAAGAGCGGCGGGAAAGTTCCCGCCGCATCACCTTAAGGCGCCTTGGATCGGTCTGAGGCGCCTCCTAAATCGACTCAAAGCGCCTTCAACTCTGAGCTTTAGAAAACTAACAGAATCTTTCTGTTCGTTTTTCTGCCGATCGCCGAACACCTCTTCCGCGTCTGGATTCAAGCAACCAAGGCGCCTCCAACCTGTTTAATCTTCCCTACACGTGGCAATGCCTCCTAGGTATAATCCCAATCCTTTCCGATCAAGTTTTACGCAGAATTTTTGCTTATTTCTGTCAAGTTTTGGCAAAATTGTTGAAAATAGGAAGCGCCGACACGTTGATCCTAATCCAGTTAGACTTCCATCAGCAGATATCAGATTTCCCACTATATATCTTAGGGATACCTTTGCTAATTACGTTTTTGAACCAATCAAACCTAGATATGTAAATAGGACCTTTTATACCCAGTTTTGTTAGCCATCTATCCAAATGATAGAGTACTATCAACTGGACCAATTGGTTTACTGCACTGATACAGTAAACCAGGAGTTATGTGCACAGTTTTATCACAACCTTGAGAGGGTTGATGATAATATATACTCCACCAGAGTTGCTGGCGTTGACATTGAGCTGACTCCCACCCTGCTTCGCACCACCCTAGGACTTAGGGCTTCAGAGTCTACCTTCTTATGCTACCCCAGTAGGGACCTGCCATTTGACGATCCTTAGTCCCACATTACGTTAGATACTATCTACACGTATTTCTTTGGGGAAGAGAGACCTGCTGGCCTGACTGAGTTCAAATCAGTCTCTCTTCGGGTTCAGGACTATGTGATGTATAGGGTCCTGACAGCATGTATTTTGCCGATCTCATCTCGGGATGTCCCGAAGATGAGACCTTCACACTCATTTTTCTTGTACGCCTTGTGTCATTGATTTGACATCGATATAGCCTTGCATATGTTTCAGAACATTATCTGTGCATCTGGGACAGTCACCTCCAGGACAGTACACATGCCCTATTGTCATATTCTGACACGCTTCTTTTCGACTATAGAGGGTATAGATGTGACCAGGGGAACAATCATTCCTCTTACTATATATGACGAGCTAGGATCCCGTAGTTGTAGACTAGCCGGTGCTGATATCACAGCTGATGGAGTTCTAGCCTGGACAGGACGACCACAGCCAGCAGCTGCCCCTATCGCTCCAGCAGCCGAGGATATACCAGGCGAGGGAGAGGAGTGGGCTGATTTCTTAGCCGAGGCTCTTTTCTCAGATCCCTCCCCGTCTGCCAGACCATCCACCTCAGCTGGACCTTCGATATCTACATCACTCTCCGTCGAGGACAGACTTGCTCGACTCGAGGTCGAGTCCATCCAGACACGACGGATAGTTCTCTCTATTCGATCTGAGATGGCTGCCGGATTTACGTCCCTTCGTGACGAGATACGACGTCTAGGTCAGCCAGCACCCGAGCATCCCCATGCACCATCTTCCGCTGATGACCCTCCAGCTGATGCTCCTCACATGGATGATCCAGCTATTTGATATGACTATTTTATGCATTGTACTATGAGCACCTACACTACCTATTCATTTTAGACTTCCTTGAAGGGTTATGTACTTACTTGAATGCTTAGTCAGTTTCACAAATTCTGGATTTATTTGTCATTTTTCAAAATTTAGGAAAAATAATTTATTTTCAAAATTCCCAATTTTCTTAGATTTTTCAAAATTATGGAATTAGCCTAAGTCCCCCCCTAGAAATCATGTTCCCCTAGAATTAAGCCAGAGCATCTCACAAACACCTAGGTTTACCTTGATTGTGTTTGAAAAATATAGAACGGCGTGAGATGCATAGGGTTCAGCCTGGACTCAAGAATGCTTATATCTGTGCATCGATATGAGTCTGGGCGTTAAACACGCAATAAACATCAATCAAGTCAAGTCTTCCAGCTCTAGTCAAATCTAACTGGACCAAATTGACTTGACTTGACTAACCATGTGAAAGTTGTTGCCCTATAGGCAGTCAGCAAGTAGCTAAAGGTTAGACAGTTAGAAAAGTACACTCAGTTTTCTGCTTAAGCATGTTTTGATCTTTAGGGCTCTGATACCTAGTAAGTTGATTGAATATAACTCATGCTTGGACTTAAGGACCAACTGAATTTGAATGAATAAACTAAACCAAATTTAAATATTGTTCAAACTTAAGTTTACTATTAACCCAAGTTTTAAAATTCAATACTTCTAAAGATCTAAGCTAAGTTACATGCTCAAATCCTTGCTAAGCCTAGCTAACTTTGAAATCTAACATTGTAAATTCCTACAAAGTTGTTTTTATTTCCCTCTAAGATTACTTTTCTCCTAGCCTTTAAAATTTATCAAAAAGATACCTCTTTTCACTTAACTAAATAAGAAATGAATATTAAGTATCTAGTTATTCAAAAGTTTATTATTGTTTTTGATATATGGCAAAGGGGGAGAGTAGCAAAATTCAAATTTAAATTACTATAAAAGGGGGAGCATCAGTTAAGGGGGAGCATATAGTTTAGCAAATTTGCTTTGGTTAATGTGTTCACCTATAATTAGCAAATTTGCCTGTGTTAAATGGTTATCTATTCGTTTGTTTACTTAACTTTGAATTTGAGTTGCCATAATCAAAAAGGGGGAGATTTTTGGTGCGGGAAGCATCCGACGATCGAACTCGTGTTTTGATAATGGCAAAGAATTCAAAGTTAAGATGTTTTGTATCTAACATGTTGAATGAGTGTTTCAGGAAAGTCCTAACTGCGGTTAGGCAAAGGGATAAACCCTAGGGGGTGGTAACCCTAGGTCATAGGGGGTGGTAACCCTATGCGGAAAGTCTTGACAGGTCGATGACTTCAGGCAAAAAGTCCTAGGGGGTGGTAACCCTAGGTGGAAAGTCCTGGTGTCGTGAACCAGGTGAAAGACTGGACTAGCCGGGAAGCGGATGTCCAGCAGAAAGTCCGGAAGTATCGAGTGCTGAGCAAAAGTCCAGTCGATCTGGAGGATCGCACTGACAACAGGTAAATCTCCTGAGTGGAGTAGGTGAGGACGCGTTCCCCGCAGAGGGAACAGTAGGCGTCGGGTCGACCTAGGGTTTCCGGTCGGAAATCCGAAGTCAGACCCGGACAGTCCGGAGACTGTCTTAAACATTTTTTATTATCCATACTGTTATTTTGTGCTAACTTTATGTTGCAGGATGTTGTTTGGGACTAACATGTCTTGCAGGTACAAAATAACGAAGATTTGCCTCGGATGAACAGTGTCTGAGGCGCCTCCATGGGGCTTGGAGGCGCCTCGGGTTCAAAATCTTGAGCTGGCGCGAAGAGCAGGCTTAAGGCGCCTTGGATGGGTTAAAGGCGCCTTAGACAGCTTGGAGGCGCCTTGAAAGGGTTTAAGGCGCCTTCACGTCGCGACAGTCAAAAGATTATCCCAGCGAGCAGATCGGGATAAAATTCTCGTTTAAGGCGCCTTGGAGCTTGTTTAAGGCGCCTTGAACACTGTTTATAAAGGGGATTCGACTAGCAGCTTGGAGATACAACATTCAAGTCTTCCTTCTGCATTTAGCTGCTAACGAACTCGTCCCGAAGTGCTGCAACTCGACACCGACAACCCGAAGCTTCAATTTAGTATTTTCCATTGTCGGTATAAGATTATTTACTGCATTACTTGTAAATCATCTTTGTATACTTTCGAACTTATAGTTGTTGCCCACCGGAAGCGATCAAGGATCGCGGGCCTTCGAGTAGGAGTCGCCTTAGGCTCCGAACGAAGTAAAATCCTCCTGTCTCTGTGTGCTTGTTCTCTGTTTATTCCGCTGCATTTTTACTCGAGTATTTTACGAATCGAACGAACTAGCCACGAGCGCTATTCACCCCCCTCTAGCGCTTCTCGATCCAACACCGGAGACTCTAAACCATCTCAGAGCAAAAGTCGATCGGGAAATTCTATGAAGTAACTCGGTCGGACCTTCATAGGATGAACCGGAGACTCTAAACCATCTCAGAAGCAAAAATCGATCAGGAAATTCTATGAAGTAACTCGAACGGGTCTTCTAACACATCACAAATCACCATTAAGAGATCTTATAAATTCAAGACCTAATTCACCGATATTATGCGGACATGTGGCTGGAATTCAAAAGGGGTGCTGTACATACGATACATTATTCATTTGGTGGTCTATCTATTTAGAAGTCTTTATTTAAAAATCTGCCTGGAATAATATGTTCAGCTCGGAACTCAGAAATTTTACATAGCTCTTTATCTAGAGATCAATTGAAATTATGCATTCTCTTGGAATTATGAAGTATACTGGATGTTGTCTGCAGAAGAATTCATCAGGACAAAGATTAACTTCAAAAGATGAGCCGGGAATTCTCGAATAAAGTTTATACTTATTATTCAAAAGTATTTCAGAAGGGGTATTCTCAAATCAGTATGATAAAGAAGCAAGCAAGTATCAAAATTTTCTTATGTACTGCAAGTACTTAGTTATACAACTTTAATCACACTTTTCTTCTCATTAGCAGTTCCTATAATGCAAGTCTTTTATAAATAATCTCTTTAAACATTCGGAAAAGGGATTTTTAAATCCGCGGGCAGTTCTTCGTTAAGCCTGCGGTGATTTATGAAAGAAAGGGGAGGTTCTTTGGGTAGGTAACCACCCTCTCTTAATTGTTGAAGAACTCCCGATACAGAATGGTTTAGAGCACCTACTATCCTACGAACGAATTCCCGAGCAAAGGCTGAAGACTTCAAATAAGTCTGATGCCATTCTTCCCACCGGCTCTCCTCTTGGTCCTTGTAATTTTGAAAATTAGTTTGTAATCTCGCGTTCTGATCTTCCAAGGCATCTTTCTCTGATTTAAGCTGCTCCAATTCCTTCTGAAGCAGTGATAATTCAACCTCTTGGGCTTTTCTCTGCTCTTGTTCCTGTAGGAGAATGAAATCATGAGAGGCTAAGTCCTGAGCTTGATCAGAAAGACAGGCATTATGGAGCTTCTCTACTTTCTCTAAAATAAGACTTTTTTGAGAAGCATCTGAGAGAGCTTTCTCTTTCAAAACAATCTCTAGTCAAAGACCAGAGTGTAACCTATCCACTTGTAATTCTAACATCCTTCTAGCAAGCTCTTTGTCTTTCAACATTTGTTGACATTCCTCCAATTCTTGTTTCAAGGTTACCAATTGTTGATTTTGCAAGGCCACCTTCTCCTGCAACTGAGCCATATCATTGTTAGAAGAAAGTGAAGCAGCCTTCAATGTCTCCAGTTGAGCTTTCAACTTATTGTTCTCATAATCCTTAGCTATGAGTAGTTGGTCGATATGTAGACTTGTGGCAAGAAACTGAACAAAAGGACAATGTAAGATAAAAATGAAGATACAAAGTTGATAACATATAACCGGAAATACTTACAGCCACTGCCTGACGACTATGGCGATCAGCTCGATGTGGGAGACTAAGACCTCTTAGTTGCTCATAACCCTGCGCCCAAGATTCGGCTAGTAAACCTTGTAGTTGCAAAGTGCCATAGCTAGGTGGACTAGAGGGCTGTCCCAATTGAGAAGGTAAGCCCGTAGCCAGTTTAAATAAATGACGGGGAAGAGAGGAATCAAGAGGTGGAGAAGAAGAGGATGCGATAGAAGGAAAAGGGATAGTAGAAGCAAGAGGAGCAGGGGAGGAACTAGATGGGTTAGAAGGTAGCAGTGTAGGAGGGGTTGTTGCAGTGGTGGGAACACTAACAGTTGAAGGACTGACACCTGGAGAAGATCGCTGGTAGGGTGTCCATTTTGCTCGAGGCCTAGAAGCCAAGGGAGGCAAGGCCAATGCCAAGGATGTAGAAGACACAGGAGGGATGACGGCCATCTCAGAAGCAGAAGTAGGAGGAGCTGAAATAGTAGAAGAAGAAGGGATAAATAGACCAGGCCTCATCAACCTAAGAGCAGGATTGGAGATAATATGGGTGGGAGTTATCGGTGTCTTACCTCTCTCAAAAGAAATAGGCGCCGGAACAAGAGGAGCTTGCACAAAAGTGCCAAAGAAATCGCCGAAGGGAGAGTCCTTAGTGAGATTTGGCTTCTTAACTAAGGTAACAAAAGGCTCTTCTTCCTCCTCTTCCAGGAGTGCAACACCCTCTGCCCCGTCGTTCTTCTTCGGAAAGCAAGCCCAAAGCGGAGAGATTAGGATCGGATCGGCGAGCAAATAACCATTTTCCCCCAAGATTATTGACGAAAGATTTAGTCATAGCGAAATTCTTGTACATAAAAGCTGGAAGAAGAGCATCGGCTGAAATACAGAGGATAAACATTATTATCAAAGGGATATGCTAATCAGCAGAGGTGGAGTGAAGTAATTATGCTCACCGAAGGAACTATCCAAAGGAGTGTCAATGTTGCCTATTCCAAAGGGAAACATCAAGCCCTCTTCGATTAGATGTGGCCAACTGAATTTTGCTCCTCGCAGTTTGGGTAGAGCAGAAACAACAGAGGGATCGTTAATAAGATCGTGGGTGTCAAGAAGCGGAGGTAAATCATGTATCCATTGAATAGGAAATGGAGGGGGAGAAGGGAGACGCATGTAGAAAAATTTACGATACAATTCACCTTGAGGAGGAATGCGGTTAAACAGAACGACCTTGGGACGAGACTGGAACTTGAAAACGCCAACATCTACTCGGCGAGGAACGAAGAAATGATGAAAAAGACGGGGAGACAAGGGGAAATCCAACAGTTTTGATACCCCAATGAAACCCATTAGAATAGAAAAAGATTGAGGGACAAACTGGTTAAGAGGGATATCAAAATAACGGCTGACATTGCAGAAAAAAGGATGAAGGGAAAATCTAAAACCTTGTAAGACTTGGTCCCTGAAGATGGAGATACATCCTAAGGGGGGAAGATGTGGACCCTCATGAGGAGCGGGACAGATGATATAGGAAGGAAAACCATAGGTTGCCTGTAAGTCCACTTCTTCTGTATCTGTTAGGTCGGAAGAGCATGAGAGAAACCACGCGGGAGGAGAAACCGCCATAGGGAGAAGCAATCACAGAAAAAGGAATCAAGCAAGAAGACGAAAGATGAAGAAAAACAGGAGAAAACTTCGTAAACCCTTATCTCTCTTTTTGCCTTGTGCTAAAACCCCTAAGCTAAAATGGAAAAAGGGAAAAAGGAGAGTAAAAGGTGCATGGAGTATCAATCGTCATAAATAGGTAATAATATTAAAGAATAAAATCAAGAGAAAGAAGTAAAGTTAAAAAAGCTACCTAGGAAAAAGTGTGAGTTTCCTTAAAATACTCTTAGGAAACCCTGACAAGGACAGATAGAAATTAGTATAATAACTATAAGTTTAAGGCGTGGGTGTAATAAAATGGAAGTTGAACGTCAGATAGTAGTTAATAGACGAGATCCATAGATAAAAATCGGACGATTTTGATAAATCGGCCGAGATAAAGATCACTCAAAATATATTGACCGAAGGCTTATTATAATAAGGCAAATAATATACACTATAATAAAACCCCGTGAAAACCAATTACTATTTGGGAAAAGACATATGAAGACACAAGGGTAAACCGGTCGAGTAAAATAAAATTGACCCATATTAAGAATAGCATAATAAAGCTGTGTTAAGTCAGGCGAAATATGACTAAACTATGAAATATCGGGTGATATTTATCGATCCTAATATATATCGACCAGTCATTGAGAGACGAGCTGTCAGGAAAAAGGGTATGATGACAAACCAAGCAACATTGAACACATTCATACAGAATAGGTGGCTAGTGAGGGTAAGCCGATCAATCAAAAAAGATCGACCAATATTAAGAATACCATGATAAAAATATGTCCAATCGGGCGAGACATAATTAAGCTATAAAATATCGGGCGATATTTAGCAATCTTAACATATACCGATCGATCATTAAGAAGAGACCCGTAGGGAAATGTCGCGTTATGGTAAACCAAATAACATTAGATACATTTATAGAAAACAGATAGTTATCCTGAGAAAGAGTACGATTCACAACCCAAAGGGGATAATCAAAAGTCACACGAGCTTATCATTACAGAATCCCAATAACTTGAATCTAAGTTAGAGTCAACCTAGGGTACAGATCAGGAGGTTTGTTTTCAATTAGTTTGTGCTTATTTAAGAAATTAGGAGGAGGGTCACGAGATAAGTAACTCTCTTCTCTTAATTGCTGAATTGCCCCTTGAGCTCCCGCAGTAAAGGCAGATAGGATGGATCTCACGATCAGCCTGTTGAACTCGGAAGATTCAATCATGGCCATGGCTCGTTCCTTGTAACGAACATCCTCATTCCCTTTATAGACTACCAACGCCATCTGAGAGGTCTTTAATTCATCTTCTTTGGCAGAAGCCTCGGCTTTAGCCGAATCAAGGGAGGTGGTCAGGGAGGCTACCTCATCCTCTTTCAGTTGCAAGGCTTTGAGCTTCTCAGTCAATTCCGCTTCATAATTATCCTTCAGCTCGCCAAGTTTGGAAGTCAATTCTTGGTTGAGATCCGTAACCGATTTAAATTTTGCCTGAAGACTTTCAATTTGTACTTCGAGTTGTTCCTTGGCAGCAGCAGAAAACGCGGTGGAAGATAATCCAACAACCTCTTGTTTTAGCTTATCATTCTCCGATCTCAACCTCTTGTTCTCAGTGTATAAGTTGTGTAGTAGTCGAGAGAAACCCATATTTTCTATCCATCGCTGGAAACATAATGAAAAGTCATAAGATAATAGTTGAGAAATAGAAAATAAGCATTAATGAGCACACCTGATTCTCCTTGTGAGAGAAGCGATCAATTGCCTCAGGAATAGAAAGCTCTTCAAAAAGGGGACGAACTTCATCCCAAGAGCTGGCAAAAGAACCCCCTAGTAATATGGGGAGAATAGGAATAGCAGAAGAACCGGCCGAGAAGGAAGAAGTAGGAATAGAGGGGGGAGCAAAGACTAAGTAAGAAGAAGGCGAGGAAGGCAAAGACCCAGAAGTTGGTATAGATAGAGGAAAAGTAAAAGAAACATCCCAGAGGCGCTGGCACTGGAAAAAGGTGAGGCAAGAAAATTAAGAGAAGGATAAAGCTCCGCCAGCGTCGGCTCATCAGAAGGAAGGCCAGCCGAAGCAAAGCCTTCTGAGACCAACTCGTCGGTAGGAAGGATGAGCCTCCTTTTTGAGGGGGGAGCTCTGGTTAGTTTGCGTCCTGGACGCTTGCCCGTGGAAACTTCAGCTATCAATTTACCAGAGCTACCAGGAGACGTGAGCTCAATGAAGGGAAGAGAGGTAGATGAGGGGATAGCAGCAACCACTGGAGAGGTAACAGTGGGTATAGGATTAGGAAGGATCTCTGCAGCAGGATCCTCAGGAGAACCTTCAGGAGCCTCACGAACCCCTGAAGAGCTAGGTATTTCTGCTAAGGGAGCTGGCTCTTCAATTGAGGGTGGAGGGGTGATAGCGGCCAGAAACTCGGCTTCCTTGGCACGAAGCAGGTCCTCTTCCACGCGTATTTCTTCATCAATCAAGGTATCATAAAAGCTCTCCACTGTACAAAAAGGAAAAACAGTTTAGGCAGTTAAAAGCAAGAAGAAAGAAACCAGATGTTACCTAAAGAAATGTGGGTATCAGGTTTGACGGGGCTTAAACCAAATAGGTATAGAAGCTCGACCTTCAACCATTTCGGGATCGAAAGTCGGTGACCTAATAACTTCTCACAATAAATAGGAAAAGAGGGAAGAAGATGAAATTCTCTAACGTCAGGCAAGGGAGGCAAGAAGGATTTCCAAGCATGAGACCAAGGAATAGGTCCCGGAAACTTTAAAAAGAAAAAACGAGATTTCCAGGCTTTGAGAGACGATGGCATATCTCCAAAAAGGACCATTTTAGTTCGCGATTGGAATAAGAAGACACCAGGTTCTGAGTACTTAGGATAGGAAAACATGAAGAAATTTTGAGGAGTAGGAGGAATATCTCGTAGACGAAACAACATGTAAGTACCACATAGATAACGAAATGC
This sequence comes from Zingiber officinale, assembly GCF_018446385.1. Taxonomy (NCBI): domain Eukaryota; kingdom Viridiplantae; phylum Streptophyta; class Magnoliopsida; order Zingiberales; family Zingiberaceae; genus Zingiber; species Zingiber officinale. Next base: position 128,877,459 of record NC_055988.1, read on the forward strand.
ATTAGGGGCGAACTGCTGCAAAGGAATCTCAAAATACTGACTTATCTCAATCAAGAAATGAGGAATGGGGAACCTTAAGTCCCCTATCAACTGGTCCTTAAAAAAAGTCACGCAGTTATCTGGGGGATGATGAGGTCGATCATTCGGTGTTGGGAGTATGATTCTATATTCCCTAGGAATTTCATATTGACGACGGATGGATAATCTAGCGTTCTTATCAAAGGTAGAAGACATATGGACATACCAAGGAGCAATTGTCTCCGCAGCCATGAACAAAAGCATAGGCTAGTGGAGCAACAGATTACTTACTGAGGACAAGAGAAGAGATCGTCGAAAAACGGGGAGCCCGGGATATGGTTGAAGGCAGCAACAAGAAAATAACTCTAGAGAAGGAAAAAGAAAGGACAAGGCTTAAAAGGAGACGAAGGGTTTAGGGTTTGGAAGACACACAACCGTCGTCAGATCAAAACATTTTTTGCAGGCGTGGAGGATCACAATAAAAGGCAGAAGACCCACGTGACATGGCGGTCAGAAAAAGTGCGTGTCATACCATCATAAAAACATTTATATCGGAAGTGACAGGTCGGATCATGCTGGGGATGGTAGTATCTCGGGGTACATTTTCAACATTCTCTCACCCGAAGAAGAGCCAATTACTAGTTAGGAAGCTTCGAAAGAAGACATGAATAACTGGGTATAATAAAATAAAAAGGATTGAACTTTTGACTAAACCCAGGCTAAAGACAAAAACATTTAAGGAGGGAGAGTTAGGCGAGTGACAACTTTTAAATTAATATCCTTATAAAATACAAACTAGTATTTATCAGAGTAATGTTATATTAATATAACTGTGATTATGCTAGATAAGTATAGTGTTGACTTTGGTCAACGAGATAATATTGGCTGGTATAACATTAGTTATAATGTGAAGATGTTCCGACAGTTAAGATAGCCTTAGCTATAAGAAATGACACACAAGATACACCAAGGAACGAGGAATGCTACATCACAGTTAATCTGGTAAAATACAGAAGGATTCAATAGAACCACTTAATTCGATACAAAAGTCTGTTTTTACACTTAGAATCTGAGCCAGTACACCACGTCACATTTCCCCTCAGAACAGTAAACCTCAGATAGATAACAAATATTACAAGCATAAGCCATTAGAACGCCCAGAAAACTTCAGTCCCACTGGATTCAAACTTACCACGGAGCGGAGATGGAGGTAGCTCACTTCGTCCAAGCTTGTCAAGGTACATAAGTGGCAATATTCTGCCTGGGACGAAGAAAGCAACAAAAACAGAAAAGCTCAAGGGCAACGAGACAGGGAAACATTTATTCATTCCATGATAGAAAAGCAAATGTAAAAACCACTTCCCCTCTTAAGCCATCTGAGCTCGGCAAGTGAAGCAACCCAGTATAGCCCAAGGGTAACATGTGCTGTGCCCTTCACACAGCACCCTTGGGTCATTCGGCTGCCCCTCTATGAGTAGCAAAAATCTCTCTGAAGTTCCTTGAGTCCTTCAGAGCATCGGCATCTTTGGATGAAAAATCTAAGATGTGAAGATCCATCTCTTAAGACAATCCCTTGAACCCCAGAGATAGCTGTAGCAAAAATCCCAATAAACTCATATATATATCTCACCCGGTCCAACAAAAGTCGCCCCCAAAGGGGAGGATCCAAGACCATAACCTTAGCAATAAGAGATGACAAGGAAGGAAAAGAACTGAAATGGGTTGTGGATGAAGAGAAGGTTGTAAGCCTATTTAAAGAAGCAAAGGGCTCACAGGATCACTACACTTGGTTTAGAGAAACAGTGGTACACAAAATCTGTGAGGTCATTTCAATATCTGGAGCAGAGTCATGGGTAGGAAAGGACAAGACCATACTTATGTCTAGTCAGTCGTCTACACCTCCTTCGACTAGACTTGAAGGGAAGACTAGTGATATGTGTTAGGTTTTGTGGGTCTCCCGATGAGGAAAGAAAAGGAGGAAGGAAAAGCCAAAGAGATAGGCTAATATCGGTCGGGACATACCTTCAGGATGAAGGTAGGCTAATATCGGTCGGGACATACCTCGATAGGAGGTAAGCCTATATCGACCAAAATACGCCCTCTTAGGAGAAAGGCTTATATACTTTACAGGAAGTAGGCTAATATCTGTCGGGACATGCCTTCATGATGAAAGTAGGCTAATATTGGCCGGGACATAACTTCAGGAAGGAGGCAGGCTAATATCGGTCGGGACATACCTCGATAGGAGGTAAGCCTATATCGACCGAAATACGCCTCCCAAGAGGAAGATATATATACTTTAAAGGGAGTAGGCTAATATCGGCCGGAACATAGCTTCAGGAAGGAGATAGGCTAATATCGGTCGGGACATACTCCGATAGGAGGTAAGCCTATATCGACCGAAATACGCCTCCCAGGAGGAAGATACATATACTTTAAAGGGAGTAGGCTAATATCGGCCGGAACATAGCTTCAGGAAGGAGATAGGCTAATATCGATCGGGACATACCCTGATAGGGGGTAAGCCTATATCGACCGAAATACCCCTCCTAGGAGAAAGGCTTATATACTTTACAGAAAGTAGGCTAATATCGGCCGGGACATAACTTCAGGAAGGAGGTAGGCTAATATCGGTTGGGACATACCCTGATAGGAGGTAAGCCTATATCGACCGAAATACGCCTCCTAGGAGAAAGACTTATATACTTTACAGGAAGTAGGCTAATATCGGCCGGGACATACCTTCAAGGGGAAAGCCAATACGGGACGGTCGATCAATACCTTGGAGAGATACTAGATAAAATACAGTTTATTAATATAAAAAGGATGCAAATAGAAACTGCATGAAGCTGCATGAGAAAGGATCATAAATGAATATTTCAAAGAAGATAATTAACGAGGATATCTGTAATATGTAAATGCATGACAGGTGTTATATATTTTGGCGGGAAATATGCTCCCAGATTATTTTGCAGGTACTAAAAGACAAAGAAGGTACATCTGGGGTACAAAAAAGATTCCTTAAAAGTCATTTACCACAAGTACGCCGCTGATGTCATCTCCCAATGAACTCTAACAAACCGGGGTCCACTTCATGACTACGGAGGTTATATGAAGTGGTATAAAAGGGGGAATCCTCTCCGTTGGCAAGGTAAGTTGACAAGTTCACATCATTGCGCAGATTCATAACCCTAACTTTTCTGCTACTGTTCATCTTCTTCTCCTTTCTTCCACACCAAGAGAGATCACTAACTTGAGCATCGGAGGGCCTAGCCAAGGATTCCCACCCCGGTCTTAGGTCACTGACGATAGTGTTGGCTGGTCTCTTGTGCGTAGGAAGTCTTGGAAGCTCCGAATCTGGGTGTCTCTTGGATTGGGGTTCTCTCTCGTCATCGGATCTTCGTGCAAGGAGGGCATTCAGTGACTCTATTTTTCTCGATCCGCTTTAGGTTTCTTGGATCGTTGTTCTACAGGTATTATTCTTCATCAGCGGTAGGTTTTTTCTTGCCTGCTCTCCGTCTTGCCTAGCTTCTCAGACAGGATCAGAAGTTTTTAAAGAGGCTATTTCATCATCCTTCAAATGTAGAGCTTTGAGTTTGTCAGCCAAGGTAGATTCGTAATCAGACTTCAGTTTGTTTGTGTCAATAATTTGCTTCTCTAATTTAGAAGATAATTCAGTGTTGAGGTCTGTAGCCGATTTAAATTGAGACTGAAGGCTCTCAAGCTAAGCTTCGTATTGTTTCCTAGATTCTTCTGAAAGTGTGGTAGAGGACATCTCAGCAACCTGTTGTTTAAGCTTCTCGTTCTCCGAATATAAGTTGTTTATTAGTCGAGCCAGACCCATATTGGCCATCCATCGCTACGAACATAAGAATGGGTCATAACATACCTTGGTTTCCTCATGAGAGAATTGATCGATTATCTCGGGAGGGGTAAGCTCTCCAAAGAGAGGGTGAATTTCCTCCCAAGCAGTAGTGAAAGAACCTCCCAGCAATATAGGAAGAACAAGGATAGAAGATGAAGTTGTAGAAAAAGAGGAAGTTGGAATAGAAGGGGGAGAAAAAACCAAATAAGAAGAGGATGAAGTAGGTAAAGACCCCGATTCTGAAAGAGATAGGGGAAAAGTAAAAGAAGTACTACCAGTGGCAGTACTGCTAGAAGGAGAGGAAGAAAAAATAAGGGAAGGATAGAGATCGACCAAAGTAAGCTCTGCAGAAGAAAGGGTAGTAGAAGCAAAACCTTCTGAGAGTAATTCCTCAGCAGGAAGAATGAGTCTCCTTTTAGAGGGGGGAGCCCTAGTGAGTTTGCGTCCCGGGCATTTGCTAGGGCCAATTTCAGCAAGAGATTTTTCTGAGCTTACAGGGGATGTAAACTCAACAACGGGAAGGGAATTGGCTGGTGAGGAAGCAATAGCCACTGATGAAGAAACAGTTGGCAAAGGGACAACAAGAGTTCCTGCCGAAAGAACCTCAAGAACTTCAGGAACCACTTGAGAGCTAGAAGCTTCAACCAGAGAAATCGAAGCACCAATTGAAGATGGCGGATTAATTGCCGCAAGAAGTTGTTGCTCTTTAGCATGAAGTTCGGCCTCTTCTATACGTAGTTCTTCATTAATCAGAGTAGCATGAAAACCAGCCACTACACAAAATGAAAGAAAATATTTTAGTTAGTAAAAATTAATAGAAGAAGAAATAGAACTTTACCTAAGGAGCCGTGTATCTTATATTTGACTGGGCTCAAACCAAACAAATACAGAAGATCGCTCCGCAGCCATTTAGTGATGCAAAGGCGACGACATAGCAACTTTTCACAATAAAGGGAAAAGAAGGGTGAAGATGAAACTCCTTGATATCAGGTAAAGGGGGTAAAGAAGATCTCCAAGCATGAGACTAAGGAATAGGTCCCGGAAACTTTATAAAGAAGAAGCGAGATTTCCAGGCTTTAAGAGAAGAAGGCGTATCATCAAAAAGGACCATCTTAGTCCGAGATTGGAAAAGAAAAACACCTGGCTCTGCTACCTTTGGATAGGAAAACATGAAAATATTTTGAGGAGTAGGAGGAATATCAAATGTATGAAACATGTATGCGCCACACAAATAACGAAAGGCATTAAGAACAAATTGTTGAAGAGAAATGTGAAAGTATTGGCTTACATCGATCAGAAAAGGAGGAATGGGAAACCTTAAACCCCCTATCAACTGATCCCTAAAGAAAGTTACGTAGTTAGCAGGAGGATGGTGAGGATGCTCATCTGGTTTAGGAATTATGATGTCAAATTCCCTAGGAATTTCATATTGCCTACGAATAGCAAGCCTAGCATCCTTGTTAAAAGAGAATGAAATTTGAGCATACCAGGGGGTAATTGTTTCTTCAGTCATAGATAGAAGTAAGGGTTAACAGAACAACAAGTTACTTACTGAGAGCTAAGAGAGAAGATCACTGGAAGACGGTGAGCACGAGGATTGATCAAAGATTGCAGCATAGAAGAAACGCTAAGGTAAGGAAAAAGGGACAGAGTCGACAAGAAGATGAAGGGTTTAGGGTTGAAAGTACATATAATAACCGTCAGGTTAGAATACCTTTTTGCAACAAACACCATTGATTATAGAAACATGCAGACATTGGTGTTACAAAGAAGATGAGAAAAGACACGCGTCATATGACCATAAATGGGCATTTATGATGGACGCGACAAATCGAATTATGTAGGGGTTGGTGACGCCTCGTCATGCGCCCCCAACATTCTCTTACCGTTGAAAAGTCAATCATAATCAAGGAAATTCTAGAAAAAGGGCGTAGTCTACTGTGTGCAATAAAGAAGGATGGATTGGGTTTGATAGATCCCAGGTCGAAGATAGAGAATAAGAAATAATAGAGTCAGTCATGTGTGAAGCACGATCTGAATTAATATAACTATAAAGGGAAGGCTAACATCGGTCAGGATAACATGTCTATAATAGACAAGCTAATATCGGCTGGGATAACATGTTTACCATATACAGGTTAGTATTAGCCAAGGTCAAAAGGGTTTGATTGAGAATAACATATCGATTGCATTTGAGGCATTTAGTCTTATATAGCTCAAAGTATAGCTTAAAGTATATCATCAGTTAAATAAAAAATGAATAAGTTTTGTATATACTCAATAGGCAAAGCTTGATCGAGCACGTAATATTGCCGGGATCAAATTAGATGAATTATTCTCAGAGTTTGGATTATGTGAGCAGACTAATGCATTGCCGGGTGAGAAAGATATTACTTTTATTGTAGGTACAAGCAGAACAAGAGAAGAAAAAATCAAGCACCAAATCAAACCTGAAATCGAAGACAAATCGAATCTCAAAGATAAAATCACCACCGAACTAGTCAAATTGGTACGGAAAATGTGCAAAAAGAAGAAGGTGACTCAATCGAATATGAAGGTCAAGTCTGGAGTTACATGCAACAGTTGCAACCAGAAGGGATACTACAAGTCAAACTATTCGAACCAGAAGCAACGAAGAAGAAAGTCCTTGAAAGCAACGTGGTCCGAGTCCTCTGATGATTCCGACGAAAAAGAACACAAGCAAGCAAGCTACCTTTCTCTACTGGTATGTTGCCGAAACTGAGTCTGAGTCTGATATCGAGAGCAAATCAATCCAAGAGAAGCCGTAGATTCGTATCCATTTTCGAAGGACCTAATCACATTGTAAGCTCTCTAATTTCTGGTACTAACGTAGATGACTTACAAAATTTAGTTTCATATTTATTGAGAAAGTTGGCAAAATCCAACGTCCGGGTTAAGTCACTCCAAGGTAACAACCCTTAAGGAAGTGACTAACTTGAGTTTTTTGATTGAGCAAGTTAAGGAAGAGAATTCCAATTTAAAAACTCGAGTCAAAGAACTCAAGGACTCATCAGAACGGTTCACTTTGGGTTCCAAGAACCTTGACATAATTCTTGAAAAACAAAGGGTCGTATACAACCAAGCTGGACTTGGATACAAGGCCAAACAAAGATTTAGATCCTACTTATCATTAGTAAATTGATCAAATAGAAACTTAGTCCAAGCATGGGTCCCCAAGTAAAACTTGATAAATCAAGTTGGGCTTGGTCAATATTGGGTCCCCAAGGATCAAATCCACTACCTTGATAGACCCTATCAAGCGTATAATCCAGGGGGAGCCAATAAAAAGACCATTTTTATCATAAAATAGAATTTTCTGATGCTTACTTTACTACCTTTATTATACATGCTTAGACTAGACTAGACTAGATAAGGACCTAAGCTTAATTTACACTTGACTAGTTAGACCTAGGAGTTACTGTAAGGAAATTAAATATTCAATTTCTGTAAAAATCTTTGTCTAGAAGTGGTGGATGATCTCATACCCAAGAAGGTCTAGTGCCTCGCCACAGCTTGGAAGCCAATCATCGAAATAAGTATTTAATTAACTAACTGTAAAATCTGAGTCTAACTTAAATGTAAACTAATCCTTAGATTATAATATAAATTGAAGATGACCATCTCACAAAAATAACTATAAGATTCCTTGATTGATAATTTAGAAAAGGGTGAGATGGACGTAGGTTTAAAATAGTTAACCAAACCCAAATTAATTAAAATTAATTCAATTAAGTTAACTTAATTATTTTCAAAAAATTAATTTCAAAATCATAATTATTTACAAAATCATAATTATAATTATTTATAAAATCATAATTAATTTTAAAATCATAATTAATTTCAAAATCATAATTATTTACAAAATCATAATTATAATTATTTATAAAATCATAATTAATTTCAAAATCATAATTAAATTTCAAATTATTAATTCTTAGATTTTCAAAATCTTAATTATTTTTCAAAATCATAATTAATATGTAAGTTTATAATTTTAATTAATTTTCAATATATTCTCAAAATCTTCAAAATTTTAATTATTGTCAAATGTTTAAATTTAATTAAACTTATATTTAAAATTTAAAATTCAAACTCATTGGAAATTCAAACTTATCTTAAATTCAGTAGTTTTGAAATCTAAAATTAAAACTTAAATACTTTTCAAAAGTCAATACTTTTTGAAATTAGCTAAGTTTTTTTTAAACGCTTAAAAATTAGCTAAGTTTTTTAAGTGCTACCTTTCAGGGGGAGCTTAAAGTTAAATAGAATAAAACAACCTTCTCTCTACTTAGTATTATTTTTAATGCATGTCAAAGGGGGAGATAAAAGTCAAAATTAAGAATTTAAACATAATTTTTATTTTTATGAAAGGGGGAGCATAAGGGAGTTTTTTTTTTTTACAAATTATTGCATTTATGCTCATGCTTAAATTTCTTTATTTATTATTATGTTTTACTTAACATTAAACCGTGTTACCATAATAAAAAAGAGGGAGATTGTTTGTGTGGGAAGCATCCGACGATTGAACCTGGGTTTTGATTATGTCAAAGGGTTCAAAGTTAAGGTTATTTGTGGTCTAACGAGTTTAAATGAGATTGCAGGAAAGTCCTAAGTGTTCTTAGGCAGAAATCCTACCTGCAGTTAGGCAAGTGGAAAACCCTAGGGGTGGTAACCCTAGGTGAAGAAAAGACCTAGCTGTGGTTAGGCAAATGGAAAACCCTAGGAGGTGGTAACCCTAGGTCCTAGGGGGTGGTAACCCTAGGTGGAAAGTCTTGGCGAGTTGAGTGCTTTGGGCAAAATCCTAGAGTCGGGGACTCTAGGTTGAAATCTTGGTGTCGCGAACCGGGTGGAAGTCTGGACGGGCCATGGAGCGGACGCCCAACATGAAGACCAGAAGCTTCGGACGCTGAGCAAAAGTCCAGTTGGTCTGGAGAATCAATCTGACAATAGGTAAACTCTCCTGAGAGGAGTATGTGAGGATACGTTCCCCATTGAGGGAACAATAGGCGTCGGTTTGACCTAGGGTTTTCAGAGGAAATCCGAAGTCAGAACCGAACAGTCTGAAGGCTGTCAACTTAATTGTTTAATATTATTTGCTCTATTTGCCTAACTCTATTTTGCAGGAAACTAACAGTTATGCAGGGTCGGCCTTGATTGGTCTACCGAATGATCTAATCGGTCGACTGAACCCCAGTACACAAAAGATCATAATCCAGCTCTCGGTGAAGGGTTGACCAAAGGGATCGGTCGACCGAATCTCGGGATCAGTCGATCGAACCGAAGATACATAGAGACTTGGTCAAGTGAGTTGATCAGATCAGATGAGGCAGAGACCATTGGCTGATCGGTTGACTGAACAGAGGGATCGATCGACCGAACGCAAATGCTATCCAGAGAGGCTGAATCTAGACAGAAGGCCGAGCAAGTTTAGCAGATTCAGTCGACCGAACCAAGGGATCGGTCGACCGATCCAGGTCGAGTCAAGGCTTGATTCCGAAGATCAGGGGATCTAGATCAGACTTGAAGTTGCTATAAAAAGGGGTCTTAGACAGCTACTTCGAACAACCATTCTACAAGCAATCTTTGATGCTGCGCTTTACGCCAAAATGACTCAACGATGCTCAACTGTTGTTCCAACAATTGACGACTACCTCCATAATCTTTATTGTCGGTATAAACTTTTTAAGTTCAGTACTTGTAATTAATCTTGTAAAGATTTTCGAGCTTATATTGATTACCCACCGAAAGTGATTAACGATCGCGGGCGTTGGAGTAGGAGTCGACACAGGCTCTGAACCAAGTAACCAAAAGTGTTAGCGATTGCCTTTTAGTTTACTTCTATATTCCGCTACGTATTTACGAAACGAATGAATTAGCCATGAGCGCTATTCACACTCCCCTCTAGCGCTTTTGGATCCTACATTTACTACTACTAGCAATATATCTAAATTACTAGTACAATCACTAATTGATTGTATAGATGATTTTGAAAATTTAGGTAGATATAATTGGTGTAAGGCTGTATATCATCATCTAGTAACGAAAATGTAATTGAGAGGTCACCTTAGAAACACAAGTATTATTCCAGTTCAATGAATCATAACTATTTTTAGAGTTATCTATCTTTAAAATTAGGCAAAGTGTATAGAGATCTTAAAACAAGGTCAACACTCAAGCTTCTACAAAAAAAAAATATATTGCTCACTTCATGGTAACATAGATAAGAAAAGATAGATCACTAAACATACTAGCACCATAAGTTACCAGTAAACCACATGAAATCTAGAATAAGCATGCTAGTATTTTAAATTGAAGAACAAACAATCATGATGTAATGAATGATGCAACTAGAAAAAAATTCTATTATGTAAAAAGAAATGTGCAAAAACTAAACTACAACCCAACATATCCCCCAGACTTAAATTTTTCGTTGTCCCAATTAAAACTAGAAATGCAAATATAGAGGAGGTTTTGAAATTAGAGAAATTACCAAGTAATAAGCTCTAAATGGTTGAGACATTCATATTCTCAAGATACTTCCCTATCTGTGATTTGTACTCCTCTACACCTTTGAATCCTATAAAAAAAGTATAAGAAAAAGTAAGTAGAGGAAAAGAAACTAAAAACTTAAATGAAAATGAGAAAGGAACTTGGGTTGCCTCCCAAGAATCATTTATTTAAGATCACTAACTCATCCCCTTATTTAGTTCACTTAAATCATGATCTTGCCAAAGTGAGATACCTCCGGACTTTCCAGCTAATGGCCCAACATGCGGAGGGAGCTTTAATCATGGGAATCACATCTTGAGGAATTGCTCTCTTCTTCTTCTTCTTCTTCTTCTTTCCCTTAAAGGTTCTTCTTGATTGTTGGAGAAGGTTCACTTGAAGTATCCAGGCCAAGAGCATGGTTATTATAGTTGATGTTGAGGCCTTGTTATGATGAAAGTGAAGTATAGGCAAAAGTGGGAGTATCCAGTCTTGGGGTCTCCGGCTATTTACCACTTCCTACTTGGAGGGCTACATACTAGTGTCAACATCTGCCTCATCTACGATACCATCTTCCATCAAGCATGTATTATCAGAAGTTACAAAAGGAACAACAACAAGGTTGGTTGAGCATGCATCATAAGTCCTTTCAATGCCTAGAGTATCATCAAATATCATTAACATGTAAAGTAATAGAGGAGTCTTATAGAGCTACATAATCATGATCACAATTTCTATTAGCTTTACACTACATCCCCTCTAACATATGATTTGACTCTATCTCAAAGCATGGACCTGACACATCAACTTACTGTAGGGATCTGAGAAACAAGATTTATTTTTGCACTAATAGCTCTTCTAATGCTTAAAGTTTGGTCTTCATCTGACTAGAGCAGCAATATCTGAGTCTTGGGGGTTCTCCCAGTTAGTCAGCTCATCAAGTTACAACCGTTGTTGTCCATCTGATAGTGAGTCATCTTGAAATTCTGATGGACTCTAATTTTCTTGAGAAGAATGCTCAATACTTTGAATGTAGTTATGGTCTAAATTTTGATGGCCCACCCAATCTTGATTGTAGTATTGAGGTGAGTCAGAGAAGTGTTGCTGTGATAGTAATTGCTCGCTCTCCTCATAAGTGTACTAGGGTTGTTTTGAGTTTGATGATCTCCCTAGCCATAGCTAGAAATATTAAGAACTGAGTCATATATATCTTGATGTATAAATTGGAATAAGTATTGAAGTTTTGTGGAAGAGGTAGCATCTTTTTGAAAGAAGTGACATATAGTAGCTGAATGGGATGAGCAACCATAAATTGTGTAGATGTAATTAGTTAGTTCTGTGGAAGGGCCAACTTTTAGAAAAGGTGGCATATGACAGTTATGTTGGTTAGTCCTAGGAAAATCGTACCGGTTCCACTGTACAACAATTTTGTGCAAGTGTTGAACCTTTTCTTAAATAACCTATTGTGTTCTTTAGAAGTTAAATTAGGAATCACAAACGGAACTTAACATTATTGATTCCAAATTTAACTTATCTGTTCTTAATAGTTTAGACTTGGATCGTAAGCGAAACTTAACACTATTGATCCAAACCCACCTACGTTATAAATTCAATTAAATATTAATTTCTAAAATTAGCTTCTAGGTTAAACATGGCGAGGCACTAGGCCTTCTTGGATATGGGAGCAACCACCACTTCCTAGACAAAGCTTTTTAAGGAAAGCTAATATTTAATTTCCTTATATAACTCTAGGTTTAACAAAAAAGAACAATCGAATCACAAATTTGAAAAATAAAGAAAAACACAAACACGAATTACTAATTCAAAAAACTAGATCTAATGCCTCTTGTGTTTGGAATTTATACAAAGAAAAATAACTAGCATAATGCGGAAAACAATTGCTAATTATACCTTTTCTTTGCAAGCTAATGACCTTGAAATCTTCTGTCGTATTCCTCGTCTCGCCTTGGACGTCGTGTGGGCGACGATCCTCCAAGATGAACACCACCCAAAGCCTTCTTCTCCTTCTTCTAATTTTCGGCCACCACCACCACAAAAGAAAAGAGAGCAAAGGGAAAGGGAGAAGAGAGAGGGCCGACCACACCAAGAGAACCACCAAGCAAGAGAATAAGAGTTGTATCCCATGAGGCCTCCTCACCCCTTCTTTTATATTACTTGCCCAAGGCAAATAATAAGGGAAGAATTTTTACAAAAATTAAAATCTTCCTCTAGTTTTTCCTTTTTCCTTTTTATTTTTCCTTTTCTTTCCTCTTGATTGAATCAATCACCAAATCATTGGATGATGATTTTATTTTTATTTTTATTTGGCCGACCCCCTTTCTTGGGCACCAAGCAAGGGTGGCCGACCCCCTTAAAGAGGAAGGAAATATTTTTTTATAAAATTTTATAAAAGATGAAAATCTCTTATAAAATTTTACAAGCTCTCTTTTTAAAAGTGATTGTTAAAAAAGGAAAGTTTTAAAAATTAAAACCATGTTTTAAAATTTAAAACTTCTCTTCAAAAATTTCCTTTTTTAACATGAATAGAAAATTTTAATTTTTAAAACTTCTCTTCCTTTTTTCTAAAACCATGAGGATGGTTAAAAAAGAAACGTTTTAAAACTTTTAAAATTATCTATTAAACCATGTGGCCTAATTCAAATAAGGAAAGTTTTTAAAATTAAAATCTCTCTTTTAAAACTTATAGTTTTCTACAAAGAGAAGATTTTAAAAATTCAAAACACCCCTCCTATTTGAATTTATTATGGTCGGCCCCTAGAGGGTCGGCCCTCTTAAGGAGATGGTGGCCGGCCCATTGCTTGGTGATGGTGGCCGGCCATTGCTTGGTCACCAAGCAATGGGCCGGCCTCCTTTCTTGGACACCAAGAAGGGCCTTTAATGAGTGGTTTATAAGGCACTAATGAGGCTATGACAGGGACCTAGAGGAGAAATTGGTTTTGGCCTTCCGATGAGCTTGAGTATCCCGTGTTCGCCCCGAACACATAACTCAAGTTCATCAACAATAACTCATTCCACTAGAGAGTTATTATTGTACTACCACACCAATCCCAAATTACATTATGAGCTCCTTCTTATCATGAGTGTGTTAGTCTCCCTGTGTTTAAGATAACGAATGTCCACTAATTAAGTAAGTTACTGACAACTCACTTAATTAATATCTAGCTCCAAGAGTAGTACCACTCAACTTCATTGTCATGTCAGACTAAGTCCACCTGCAGGGTTTAACATGGCAATCCTTATGAGCTCCTCTTAGGGACATTCTCAACCTAGATTAGTAGGACACAGTTTCCTTCTATAATCAACAACACACACTATAAGTAATATCATTTCCCAACTTATCGGGCCTATTGATTTATCGAGCTAAATCTCACCCTTTGATAAGTTAAAGAAATAAATACTAAATATATATGCTTGTTATTATATTAGGATTAAGAGTACACACTTCCATAATAACTAAGGTCTGGTTCTTTTATTAAGTCAGTTTAAAAAGAACTTACCTAAAATGGTCCTACTCAATACACTTAGAGTGTACTAGTATAATTTATTAGTTAAGATAAACTAATACCTAATTACACTACGACTATACCAATGGTTTGTTCATTTCCATCTTAGTCGTGAGCAACTGTTTATAATTTATAAAGAGCTGATAACATGATCTTCTGTGTATGATAACACACACCATGTTATCTACTTTATAAATTAATTAAACAACTATATTTAACAAATAAATATAGACATTTGACCAATGTGATTCTTCTATTTCAAAAATAAATGTTTACAAAAGCTAGGATTTTAGTATACACTCTAACAAGTTAGGTGGGTTAAGCTACCACACTCTGCAGATGTTCGATATTTTCTCGTCATCAAAATAATAAGTTACATTGAAGCCTCTAGGTTGGCAAGAAAGATACTTATCCATGGCTAAAGAAAATTTTTAGTCTCGCCTAAAACAATGGCAATAATATCACAAGTCACAGGGAGTAATTATGACATAGCAAATAGATATATAAAAGATCTAAAATAATCAAGACACTCAACTAATTTTTATTTTAATTTTTAAAAATAAATGCAAAATTAAGAAAAAGGAAAGTGCATAATGAAAGATAAAAAAGAAAAAGGAAAATATCTAGAGTAACTCATATGCTAATCAACTAATGTTAATAAAAAATAGTCTTCGACAACGACTCTAAAAACTTGATGTGCACAATCCATAAGTGCATGGCTGTCGTAAAGTAATAAAAGATATTGAACCCAAAGGGACCATTGATTAAATACTAATTAACTTTGCACGATTAATTATCTAGACAACTGAAATGTGATTCAGTCATTAATGCTTGAGAAGAGAGAGATTGAGAAAAGAGAGAGAGTGTGTGAGAGAGTGAGTGAAGGTGAAGTTGTTGGGGGAATGATTCTACGAGTTTGGTTTCACTATGATGCTAGTTAATGTCCCTATGCATTATTCATCTCCTTACCTCCATCCTTATATACATGTAGGAAGTCTAACTAAATACCAACACTACCCAATGAAGGTAAAGTTGGAGTGCTACACTTATTGATATCTAATGCCACTAAGTAGAAGAGGTAACCTAACAAGTCTGATTAACGGATACCCTTGTCACTAGGGCCCCTCGATCATACAATCCTTAGATTACATAGGACACTTATTAATATAGGATTAGAGGTAACCCATTAGCCTAATTAGATGATTCTTTGTGGAGAATTGTCCTCCTTTTCAAGGTAAGGAATACTGTTGTCACTAGGGCCCCTTGCTCATATAATCTAGAGTATCCCCTCTACGAGATGAATAATCAATGTACATCTTCATATTTACACCATTCACACATTTCATCAAACATATAGAAGGCACAATACATATATAACATGACATAGACACTTCATTGAACAAGGAAATGTCATATACATAGTTTATACTGTAAGTAACCCATGATAGTTTTGATGTAATCAACCAAGTCAAGTTAGGTCATGTTGTTATTTTGATGCCCTGTGTCTAAGTGTGCAGGAATTTAGGAGCATAGTAAGTCGAGCGAAAGACGCAGCTAGCGAGATGAACGACACGGGAGAGAGTTAATGGGCTTAGTGTGTCCGAGGGATGAGGTGCTGTGGAAGAGTATGCTGGTGGATGAGAAGAAGGTGCATAACATTTTTGAGGGATGAGAAGCTGGAGCGGAAGGTTGCTCATGAAGGCTAGAAAATGGGTTCAGGTGAGCTCTATTCCGGATGACCAAAATCATTCAACCGAGCCAAGCTGAAGCGAGAGCCTGGACCGAAAGTCGACATAAAGGTTAACTTTAGTTCGGTACCCGGACCAGAAATTTTATCGAAAATCGATGTGGCATGATCCATTGCGAAGAGGATAAAATTCTATCCATGTCTAGACGCCTAAAATCCTTCCAGGCACCCCGATTAGGGCTATAAATACAGTCTTGATCCCAGTAGTTTAGAATATCACTTGTAAAATGACTTCTATTCTTGTTCTGGACTAGCATTGATGGCTATCCACAAAGAACAAAGCACCTCAGAAGCCAACATTGATGAAGGGGGAGCGACTTCAGATGAATACAGCGAAGCAGGGGGAGAATCAAGCTTCAGATCTGACATGATAAGTGAGGTATGCCTCTTATCACTTGATCATATGTACTTCTGTATTAAATCAATGGTAAAATCAACGTACAAATTGAAAACTAAAAATGATAAATTAAAAAATAAAAATTTAGAAATAAAAAGAACCTTAGTAAAATCATGCTTAATAGAGGATCTAGATAAGTTAAAAATTTAAAATGCTAATTTGAAAGAACAAATAAAAAAATTAAAATGTTTAAAATTTTCTGCTTCAAATTTTAGGAACTATAAAAGATTAAATTGGTATTATAGATTCACAAGGGTCAAATAAAAAAAATAACGAAAATATACATCCTTATAAAATATTCAATTAACCTAGTAGAAAGAAACCTATATTGGGTTTCAAAATCATAATTAGTTTAATTTGTATATATTTCTAATTTTAATTTAATATCTACCTTTTAATTACCTAATATGCTAAAATAAATTCCTTTGTATAATTTTTGTTCAAAATTAATTAGTTATTGATTTTTCTGAAAAAGAGGACTTAATTTCCTATATGTAGAAAATTTTAAAAAAATTTGAAATATCTTGATTAATATTTAATTTTCTAAGAATTGTTTAGATAAATGTTAACTTTTAAAATAAAAAAATCTTGAATACTTAATTTCAAAAATGTAATTTTTCTATAAATATACGTACATATTTCTATTCTCAGAAAATCTTTCAAGAATTTTTGAACCTCTAAACTATTTTTAAGTATTTTTTTTATCAAAATTCATACTTCTATAGTAAATAAATCATTATTGTTTCAATTAATGTTATTTTCTTATGAAAATCTTATTACTACTTTCGATGTGTCTGATTACCCTTTATAAAAAGTTTCATAACTTTTCAACAATTAAAACACTTTTTAGAATTCTTTTTGTTCAAAATTGCTTTTTAATCACAAAAATCAGAATTCCGTAGAGTTTAATTCCACTTACTTTGGTAAAAACTCCTATTTTTTAATGTGATCAAAGGGGGAGAGTTAGAAGTTAAGTTTAAGGGGGAGGTATATTTTTTTTCAAAATATTGCATATCTATTG
Source organism: Zingiber officinale (assembly GCF_018446385.1). Taxonomy (NCBI): domain Eukaryota; kingdom Viridiplantae; phylum Streptophyta; class Magnoliopsida; order Zingiberales; family Zingiberaceae; genus Zingiber; species Zingiber officinale. Next base: position 128,894,538 of record NC_055988.1, read on the forward strand.
TTTCAAACTTGAATATTCATTTAATGTCTTTAACTTAATGTCTTGTTTTTCTCTAACTTAACTTGGGTTGATCCACGTTAAAAAGGGGGAGATTGTAAGTACCCTGTGATGGTTTTGATGTGATCAACCAAGTTAAGTTAGGTCCAGTTGTTATTTTGATGTCCTGTGTCTAAGTGCGCAGGAACTTAGAAGCACAGGAAGTTGAGCGAAAGACGCAGCTAGAGAGGATGACACGGGAGAGAGTCGATGAGATCGATGCGTTCGAGGGACGAGTTGCTACAGAAGAGTATGCTGGTAGATGAGAATAAGGTGCACGACATTTCTGAGAGATGAGAAGTCAGAGTGAAGGTTGCTCACGAAGGCCAAAAAATGAGTTTGGGTGAGCCCTATTCCGGATGGCCGAAATCACTCAACTGAGCAGAACCGGAGCGAGAGTCCATACCAAAAAGTCAACACAAAGGTTAACTTTAGTTCGAGTGCACGGACCAGAAATTTTATAGAAAATTGACATGGTGCGATCCGTTGCTAAGAGGATAAAATTCTATCCACGTCCATGTGTCTGGAACCCTTCCAGGTGCCCCAATCAGGACTATAAATATAATCCTGATTCTAGTAGCTTAGAACATCACTTTTAAAATGACTTTTATTCTATTCTGCTACTTTTGTAAGCTATCAACGGTGTAAAGAGGCTACTCCGCCCAAAGGAGACTTGAGTGAACTTCATTTGTCTAGGATTAGCAATCCTTTGATTGCAAACTAAGTAAATCCTCTTGCCTCTGCCTTTTAATTTATGTATTTACATTTTGTTATTATACACATGAGTTCTTAATTTAGTTTGATACGTTGAGAAATGTTGATTTTAATTTTTACGACAATTCACCCCCCTCTTGCCGCCCGCCAAGGGACCAACACATATATCAACATCATATCACAAATACTCCCTACATCCTATGAATTAGAAATCTACTTCATAGCAAAGAAGAAACAAACTAATGATATGAAGAATAACATTCTACTACTCAAATCATAAAGAAAGGGGAAGAGAAATACTTAGCAATGCATAGCCGGTCTTCTAAGTTGGACTTCTTGCTCCGGAGGTGGACAGATCATGAAGATCGACGAAGATGAAAGATCTAGGATTTCTCACTAAGGGGAGAACCCTTTTCCAAGGAGAGGGACAAAGTCTCAAACCCAAGATGAGTCAAAGAATGAGTTTCTTGACCCTTTTATACCTCCTTCAAACTGTCCAGATCTGCTAGGTTTATGGGGATCGGTAAAATTGAAATTTTCACCTATTAAACCTAATTTTGATGGTGTTCAAAAGTTTGTATTCTACCTTGAACCAAAGTTGTATCCCTTAAAATTATCTACATTTTGATATAAAAAATATCATATAACTCCAACCAAGCCGAAAGTTATGGTGTTCAAAGTTTGGTCTGTAGTATGGGCAGAGGACCCAATGCAGCCGTGGCTAAGAGGCACGACCATGCCTTTTAGTATGCCTAGACTACAATTTCTCTCTATTAAACCTGTTGTAGATCTTGAATTTAACTACATTTTGGTATAAAGAATAGCCCGTAACCCTAACGAAGCACAAAGTTATAGCCATTTCAAAATAAGTCTATAGTCTGCCCAAATTCAATACTGTTGGTGCAACCTTAGGTCAAGGTTGACCTGGTTGACCCGACTCGAGTTGACCTGACTCGAGTTGTATTTTGATGTTTGACGAGAACAGAAGAGTTGTATTTTGATGGGAGATTGTTGGTGCAACCTTAGGTCAAGGTTGACCTGGTTGACCTGACTCAAGTTGACCTGACTCAAGTTGTATCTTGATGTTTGACAAGAACAGAAACTTGGGAGGTTGTGGGTGCAACCCTTGGTCAAGGTTGACCTGGTTGACCCGAGGTGAGTTGACTTGGCACGGAAAAGTCCAAGCAGGGAGCTTGGCACGGGAAAAGTCCAAGCAGGGAGCTTGGCACGGGAGAAAGTCCAAGTATGGAGACTTGGCACGGAGAAGTCCAAGTATGGGAACTTGGCAAGTGGAAGTCGGAGAGGGCTCAGTAGCTCGTTCTTCGGACTAGGTCAGAGAGGGCTCGGTAGCTCGTTCTCTGGACCGGAAGTGAAAGACGGAGAGGGCTCGGTAGCTCGTTCTCCGGACTAGGTCAGAGAGGGCTCGGTAGCTCGTTCTCTAGATCAGGAAGGCAGATGGAAAATCCTGGTGAAAATCCTGGTGAGTGAAGCCAGGTGAAAGTCCTGGTGAGTGAAGCCAGGCAGATGGAAAGTCCTGGTGAGTGAAGCCAGGCAGACGGAAAAGTCTTGGTGAGTGAAGCTAGGCAGATTGGAAATCCTGGTGAGTGAAGCCAGGTGAAAACCCTAGTGAGTGAAGCTAGGTGAAAGTGAAAGTCCTGGTGAGTGAAGCCAGGCAGTTGGTGAAAGTCCTGGTGAGTGAAGCCAGGCAGTTGGGAAGTCCTAGTGAGTGAAGCCGGACAAGGAAAAATCTAGATGGATCAAGGCTGATCGGACATCTGGTGTTGTGAAGGTCAAGAAGGTCAAGGGAGTGACCGGATACTTGGCACGAAGAGAAAAGTCTAAGTGGGTCAAAGGGATTGACCAGACACTTGGTAGGGAGTCTTAGCAGGTCAAGGGAGTGACCAGATGCTAAGCATGAGATACCAATAGGTCAAGATTGACCGGATATTGGTTTGGAAGGCGTGGGACTTGGTTTGGGTAAAAACCAAGAGCTGGATCGATCAGTTGATCGATCCAATGATACACTGAGTTATCTGATTGGTCTGGTGACCGATCAGTAACCGATCAGTAGCTTTCTGTGAGAGTTACTGATCGGTCTGGAGACCGATCAGAGACGAGGCCAACTCTCACAGAGAGTTGGCTGATCGGTCTGGGGACCGATCAGCCTAAGGCCTGATCGGTCCACAGACCGATCAGAGTCCGATGAGTGTGGCTCTGTGAGATGGCTGATCGGTCTGGGGACCGATCAGCCTAGGTCCTGATCGGTCCCCAAGACCGATCAGAACACTCCTGGACCGATCAGGAGTGTGCCTGATCGGTCCAGGCCCTAGCCGTTGCGACACAACGGCTAGTTTATGTGTCTTCTTCTTCGCAGGTTATATATCGAGGTCGAGGGCCTCTACAGGAATAGTTCTGGCTCTTCCTCCTTACTGCGATTTGAGCTTTGCTGAGCTCTCGGTTTGCTGAAGCTTCGCGTGAGCTTCGAGATGGTTTTCTAGCTGCTGGAGCCGTGAAGCTGCTGCTTCATCAACGGACTCCGACGAGAAGGCAAGCAAGTGTGTTTACAATTTCTATTGTTCTTGTTTGTTTCCTCTATTGTTGTACTCCTCTGTTTTGCTGTTGCAAAGACTTTGTGGTGAGGTTTCTCCACCCAGAAGGAGTTCATATTAGCCGGTTATCCGGGGTTTCATCCACCGACGGATTGATAGGCTTCGTCCACCTTACGGACATGCCGAGGAGTAGGAGTTTCATCTCCGAACCTCGTTACATCGCTGTGCTTGAGGTTTGATTTCTCCATTTACGTTTCTGTTGTTATTTTTCCGCTGCGCTAACTTGATTTGTAGAAAGAAACGAAGATTTGGGGTCGGCTATTCACACCCCCCCTCTCTAGCCGCGACCATCGATCCTAACAAGTGGTATCAGAGCAAGGTTGCTCTTCGTTGGATCAACACCCGAGGGAGCACGAGCTAGAGAATGGAGTTATTTGGAGAAGACGTCACAATTCCACCTTTCTACGATCGCGACGACTTCGCTTTTGGAAGGTAAGAATGAAGTACTTTCTTATGACTAACCTAGAAAATTGGAGGTGTGTGCAATTAGGTTTTACTCCTCCATTGGATAAAGAAGGAGAACTTTTGGAGAAGAAGAAGTGGACGAAGGAGCAAATCCACCAATCAACCATTAATGATGAGGTAACGAAAATCATTGAATTTTCTTTACCTAATGATGTTTTGTGTAGGATAGGTGGATATAACGATGCCAAGGAGTTGTGGAATAACTTGGCAAAGTTCCATGAGGAGAACTCCACTTCAAGTCATGAAGAGGAGTCAAGTGAGCCAAGTAGCTCACATCATGGAGACATGGATTTAGAGGTTGAGGGCTACTCAACATCTAAGGAAGAAGAGGAGGAGAGTTCCTCTTCAAGATCGGAGCAAGAAGAAGAAGCTTCTATCTCCGGAAGGGATGAAGAATAGAGCTTACATCCATCCTCAACCCTAGGTAACTCAAGCCATTTAATGTCAAATAAATTACATATAATGTACTTTGAGTGTAGGGAATATGGGCATTACAAGAGTAAATGTCCAAAGAGGATTAGGAAGACTCCACCGGCACCAAAGGTCAAGGAAGCCGGAGTCCCGAAACGCAAGAGCAAGGAGCACGTGGTGTGCTTCCAATGCAAGCGAAGGGGACATTATAGAAGTCAATGTCCGAGGGGGAGGCAACCTCACAAGGACAAGAGACCAAGCACATCTATAGGCGGAGCTAAGGCAAACCCTAAGGTATCCTTTAAGGCACATTCTTGCAATCCTTATAAGACACATGCTAGTAATTTTATTGCAATTGTCAATAATGATAAGCATGATAATCTTAGAAACTGATACATGTGCTTAGGTGCAAAACATGTTAGCCTAGACAAGAACAATACTAGAAATGCCAACCCTAGGACTAACTCATCTAAGGTTAAGGAAAACCTAGGTAGGAATCCCAAAACAACTAGACATATGCCTAGGAATACCTCAAAGAAAAATGACAAATTAAAACTTGAGGTATTAGAAAAGGAAAATCAAGTCTTGAGATCAAGACTTGACACTTTAGAAAATACCCTTAAGAATTTGGAGAAATCATCTTTAGGGCCTAAGGGTCAAAAGCAAAAGCCCAAGGACATGAGAGGGTTGAGTCACAAACCTAAGTCTCAAGTGGTCAAGCCCACTTATCATAATGTTCCATTCGATTATGGAACAAGACCTAGGGCTAGGAAGACCATCACCAAGGTCACAAGGGGAGTCACCCCTAGAGTTGATCTTGATGAGTCCCAAATGGCCAAGGCTTTAAAGCCTAAGAGGGTCGTTAGGAGGGTTGCTAGGGAAGTCATCCCTAGTGAATATTTAGTGAACCCAATGAGCTCAAATAGGTATTGGGTTCCTAAAAGCATGATTCCATCACGTTAGATGGATTAGAGTGTGCCAACCTTAATTGAATAGGTAGTTAATCTATTCATGACAAAAGGTGGCACTTTAGGAATTTTCAAGGTGTAATCAAGTCTTGAAAATGAAATGGAAAGTTATTCCTAAGGTGATTAGGATGTGCCAATCACATTTAAGGAGTTTTCTAGAGTCAATCTAATTGGCACATAGTGATCTAAAAATCTTTGGTATATGATTTTAGGTCTATTACACTTAGGAATATAGAACCTATGGCAAAATGATCAAAACTATCAAAAATGGCAACTAAGGCTAGAATTAGGTATCTTCTATACCTTTACATGTTATTTGCCATATATTGTTTGCCATATGCCATGTCATGACATCACAGTTAATTTATTATCATTTGAAATGTCATAATAATGCTTAGGTTAGTTAAATGTCATGCTTTATTTAAGTTTCATAATTTATGCCATGACATCATGACATTGACACATGTTTTTACTTATGATATCATTATATGCCATGTCATCATCTTTTGCGTTTAAAATCAATTAATTTGATTTAAGGACAAAAACACAATTTGATATGGAGATCAAATTGTTGGTTAGAAGATGCATGAGAACTTAGCTTAAGATGACCTAAACTCATATCTCACATCAAAATTGACTTGGATGTGTTTGATACACCTTAGATGTGTGTGAGATATTAGGATGATGAGTTAGGATCAAGGTGCATAGTTCTTGTACCTAGATGAGCCTAATTCGAAATTAGAGGATCATAGGGAAAGCTTGTGTACAAGTCATGTACATATAGTCCTGAGATTGTGGTCCTAAATTGAATGGTTTAAAATCATTTCAAAATTGATTTGAAAAACCTTGATGAAGCTTTTCTATTGATAGCATTCATCATTGAGCAAGTTGATACAAAGTTGAGGTAAACTTGAACTATTTCAAAGTTTTTAAACTTTGTATCAAGATTTGAAAATAGAAGTTATTTTCATAGAAAACTATTTTTCCATGATAGTATATGTTATGAGGAATGTATTCTCAAAATTTTATAATTTTTAGAATTTTCTATAATTTTGTAGGGGTTTCTGAATTTCGGGAGGAAGAAATTCAGAAATTAGATGTGTGACCGATCAGGAGGTTCCCTGATCGGTCCAGGGGATGCTGGATCGGTCACTGGACCGATCCAGGGAGGTCCTGATCGGTCTGGTGACCGATCGGGCGTGCCAAATGCTGTCTGAAATTTCTAAAATTTCAGCTGAAAGTTAAAACACAGTTTGTGTTTTGGATTTCTAAAGGTTTGAAACTCTCCAAGACATTGTTGGTGCAATGATCAAGGGGGAGTTGACCTTTAGGGGGAGTTTTACCTATTAGTCAAGGGGGAGTTGACTTTTGGGGGGAGTTTTTACTCCTAAAGACTTGAGTGATATGGGATTATCACTAAGTTAATTGTTGACCTTAGTATCAAGGGGGAAATTAAGGGTTTCAATGAAAGGTATGGGACCTTCATTAGAAAGAAACTCTTGACCTTGATTCACTCTTTTTGATGTGTGTCAAAAAGGGGGAGAGTGTAGGTTTGGGGAGAATGTTCAAGGAAGAACATTAGAAAACCTAAGTTAGGTTATGATTTTGTCAAACCTCAAAAAGGGGGAGATTGTTGGTGCAACCTTAGGTCAAGGTTGACCTGGTTGACCCGACTCGAGTTGACCTGACTCAAGTTGTATTTTGATGTTTGACGAGAACAGAAGAGTTGTATTTTGATGGGAGATTGTTGGTGCAACCTTAGGTCAAGGTTGACCTGGTTGACCTGACTCAAGTTGACCTGACTCAAGTTGTATCTTGATGTTTGACAAGAACAGAAACTTGGGAGGTTGTGGGTGCAACCCTTGGTCAAGGTTGACCTGGTTGACCCGAGCTGAGTTGACTTGGCACGGAAAAGTCCAAGCAGGGAGCTTGGCACGGGAAAAGTCCAAGCAGGGAGCTTAGCACGGGAGAAAGTCCAAGTATAGAGACTTGGCACAGAGAAGTCCAAGTATGGGAACTTGGCAAGTGGAAGTCGGAGAGGGCTCAGTAGCTCGTTCTCCGGACTAGGTCAGAGAGGGCTCGGTAGCTCGTTCTCTGGACCGGAAGTGAAAGACGGAGAGGGCTCGGTAGCTCGTTCTTCGGACTAGGTCAGAGAGGGCTCGGTAGCTCGTTCTGTAAAATACCGGAAAATAGGCGAATATTAATAAGGAAATTTTCCGGAATTTTTGGAAATTTTTCGGGAATTTTTCGGAGCTCGTACGGACGAGTTAATGAGGATAAAAACAGGGTCCGGAAAAGCATGTTTAGGCTACCCAGTTTTAGTAAGGAAAAGTTTTATTTTTTCTTTTCCTTTTTACTTTTCTTTTTCTTTATATTTTTCTTTATTTTCCTTAATTCCTCCGTTTCTCTCCCTCGCGCACCCGAGCCCATCCTGACGCCGCCTCCTTTCTCCTCCTTGCCCTAACCGCCGGCGGCGGTTTCTTCCTCTCCGAAGCTCTAAAACCCTCGGCCAAGCTCGCTTCCTTCTTCCTCTCCTCTGCCGACGCCGACCCCTTTTTCCTGTGCCCTAGCCGCCAGCCACCGAGACCTATCATCTTCCTCTTTCAAGCATCGGAGCCAATCACTACCCGCGTCGCCGCCACTCCGACCCGACGCCACTGTCGCCGGCGACGCACGGAGCATCACCGCTCTTCACTGTGCCCTAAACCTCTTCACGCCGGTTTCCTTGTGCGATTCTTTTTCCTCGCTGACCGCAAGCCGTGCCCTAATCGACCGGGCCGATTTCCCCTTTCTCCTCTCCTCTGTGCTGCCGCTGACTCCGACAACAGACGCCGACTATAGAGTGCCGGCGCCGCCCGATTTCTGACTGTCGTCTCTGCCTTAGATTTCCGCCAGTGGTACGTTCTGTGCCCTAGTTTTAGCTTTACTTCAGTTGAGTTCTGCTCCAGCGATGATCTCTCGTCATTGCCTTGTTGTCGATTTCTTTCTGTGCTCTAGCCACCGGTGGATAGCTGTGGTCGGTCAGAATCGGAGTGGGCTCTAGGTGGTGTTAGCTGGGAAGCTTTTGGTAGCAACATCTCCGGCAGTGAGTTATTGGCTGAGGCATTCAACTCAGGTGAGTTTTGATTGAGTTTTTCTCATGGATTTAAATCCAGATATAGATGGATTAAGGTTGAGATTCCTTAACCTAAATGAATTAAATGATTGGTAAGCCAGATCTGGATTAGAACCTGTGGTTTAATAGGCATATAATAAATCCTAATTAGAAGGTGTAATTAGGGTTAATGAAACTAACCCTAGTTGGTGGATGGATTAGAATTTAGTTTGGCTAATAGTTGTATGATAAATTAGCTAAACTAGACATTTTGTTTAATGCCACAGGACTTTGACGCGAGACGAGTATCTCGGAGTCAGATTGGACCTTTCTATTTTCGGAGGCGGGTACTTTTGACTTATTGTCTTTGATATGCTTAGTAATGAAAATAATATGTTGCATTAATTGTGTTTACTATTTGTTTCGGTTAATTACTGCCCAATACATGTTACCTGTTTGATTGATTGTTTGTTTGCATCTCGTATTGATCTTGTACCTGATCTATCATGCTCATGGGTAGTGATATAACCATGTTTCACATGTTCAGGACCTAGGTTTGATACCTTATTGATCAGTATATCTTGATATGATTTATTCACTATGGTGCCCGTTGTTATTTGTTCAGAGGTTGGTTTAGTATATTACCATGCTTAGTGACATGCACCATTTGCATGATCGCATGCTGTGCGATAGATTGCTCCATTATTGTCGAGCACTTTGCCAGTTTTCATCACTGTTCGGTGCTCCGTTGTGACGCTCATGGGTAGCGTGACACAGCGTGGTAGCACGTCAGTTTGACTCTTCCGGTGCTCCGTTGATCCGCTCAGGGGTAGTGTGACGCAGCGTGTAGCACGTTAGAGATTCCTCCCCGTCATAGTGTACCGGGAGATGAGAGCATTGCGCTCCCCCATTTATGATTTGGGGTAGGAGTACGTATGTACTCCGACAGCATCCCGTCCACTCGATCACTCATCAGGAGTAGTGTTGCAGAGTGCACGGTCGTCACAGCCCTACCCACTTGGTCCCACTTTTGTTGTGAGTTGGCTGACTGGCGTCAGGGGTGACCATGACATTGGCATCATATGCATGATGCATTTATTGTTTGTGATTGTGATTGCTGCATTTATATGCTGCATATTGTTTGGATACCTATGTTTGACATGCATACAGGATTCCTATACCACTCGGACTGTTTGTCCTTATACTCAGGTCCTGGTTAGTACAGATTCTCTCCTGTCTTCTTCGGTTGCATTTACCTTTATTTTTATCAGGAGACTGTACGCATGATTAGTGCTAGGTGTTATTTCTTTACTTTGCATATCAATTGTACCTGCTGAGTGTTGGACTCACCCCGCCTCCATTGTTGATATTTTTAGGTTGATGCTGTCAGGAGAGAGTTCCAATTGCTGGTCCCTGCAGACCTCGAGGATGTGATTGGTTTTCGTTTGGTTCCCTTTTCTGTTCTAGACTGTTTGAACTTGTTATGTTCTGGATTTATTTACTTATGGACATGGTATAGATTTTATTATATCGATGGATTTGGATTTGGTTTTTATTCTACTACATGCCTGCCTGGATGGCAGAAGAGGTGAGTTCGTCGGTTTTGAGCTTTACGAGTGTAGTTGAGTAGAGTGGTTTTCGAATCAGAGTATTACTACTTTGTTTGATCATATATAACTGCGTGGTGATGTTTTATTTTGTTGTTATTATTCCAGCCGCCTGTGGCTGAGGTATTTGTGAGATGTAGAAAAGTTTCAGATTGTCCACCGTACAGGGGAGATGCTGCCGAAATTTTCTCGGACAGGGACTCCTCTGGGGCGTGACACGTTCTCTAGATCAGGAAGGCAGATGGAAAATGCTGGTGAGTGAAGCCAGGTGAAAATCCTGGTGAGTGAAGCCAGGTGAAAGTCCTGGTGAGTGAAGCCAGGCAGATGGAAAGTCCTGGTGAGTGAAGTCAGGCAGACGGAAAAGTCTTGGTGAGTGAAGCCAGGTAGATTGGAAATCCTGGTGAGTGAAGCCAGGTGAAAACCCTAGTGAGTGAAGCTAGGTGAAAGTGAAAGTCCTGGTGAGTGAAGCCAGGCAGTTGGTGAAAGTCCTGGTGAGTGAAGCCAGGCAGTTGGGAAGCCCTGGTGAGTGAAGCCGGGCAAGGAAAAATCCAGATGGATCAAGGCTGATCGGACATCTGGTGTTGTGAAGGTCAAGAAGGTCAAGGGAGTGACCGGATACTTGGCACGAAGAGAAAAGTCTAAGTGGGTCAAAGGGATTGACCGGACACTTGGTAGGGAGTCTTAGCAGGTCAAGGGAGTGACCAGATACTAAGCATGAGATACCAATAGGTCAAGGTTGACCGGATATTGGTTTGGAAGGCGTGAGACTTGGTTTGGGTAAAAACCAAGAGTTGGATCGATCAGTTGATCGATCCAATGATACACTGAGTTATCTGATCGGTCTGGTGACCGATCAGTAACCGATCAGTAGCTTTCTGTGAGAGTTACTGATCGGTCTGGAGACCGATCAGAGATGAGGCCAACTCTCACAGAGAGTTGGCTGATCGGTCTGGGGACCGATCAGCCTAAGGCCTGATCGGTCCACAGACCGATCAGAGTCCGATGAGTGTGGCTCTGTGAGATGGCTGATCGGTCTGGGGACCGATCAGCCTAGGTCCTGATCGGTCCCCAAGACCGATCAAAACACTCCTGGATCGATCAGGAGTGTGCCTGATCGGTCCAGGCCCTAGCCGTTGCGACACAACGGCTAGTTTATGTGTCTACTTCTTCGCAGGTTATATATCGAGGTCGAGGGCCTCTACAGGAATAGTTCTTGCTCTTCCTCCTTACTGCGATTTGAGCTTTGCTGAGCTCTCGGTTTGCTGAAGCTTCGCGTGAGCTTCGTGCTGGTTTTCTAGCTGCTGGAGCCATGAAGCTGCTGCTTCATCAACGGACTCCGACGAGAAGGCAAGCAAGTGTGTTTACAATTTCTATTGTTCTTGTTTGTTTCCTCTATTGTTGTACTCCTCTGTTTTGCTGTTGCAAAGACTTTATGGTGAGGTTTCTCCACTCAGAAGGAGTTCATATTAGCCTGTTATCCGGGGTTTCATCCACCGACGGATTGATAGGCTTCGTCCACCTTACGGACACGCCGAGGAGTAGGAGTTTCATCTCCGAACCTCTTTACATCGCTGTGCTTGAGGTTTGATTTCTCCATTTACGTTTCTGTTGTTATTTTTCCGCTGCGCTAACTTGATTTGTAGAAAGAAACGAAGATTTGGGGTCGGCTATTCACACCCCCCCTCTCTATCCGCGACCATCGATCCTAACAAATACAACCCTATTTTTTATGTGACATGGCCCCTACTCCATGCCACACAACCAGAGAGGCATGGCCATGGCAAAAGGCAAGACCCCTCTTTGATTAGGTTTTGGAAATGTTGCACGGCTGCGCCAAATGACATGACCATGCCTTGATGCGGCACTAGAAGAAGTACATGGCTGTGTGATCACATGGCCTGGGCTTGATTGTCCTTTGTACGGCTGTGCCAAATGACACGACCATGCCTTGATGCGGCTCTAGAAGAAGTACATGGCTGTGTGATCACATGGCCTAGGCTTGATTGTCCTTTAGTGGGAGGCACGACCGGAGCCTGCATTGTCTCTAGTGGAGTGGGGAGGGGCACGGACGTGCCTTTTGGCATGGCCGAATCCTTCTTTGCTTTGAGAGAGAGCATATGGTCATGCCTTTTGGTATGACCAGGTTGCTGGTCTTCTCTATATTCACTCCAATGTGTGTTTTTGCTCTATTTTTACTCCAAATAGCGTCCTGTCAATCAAAATATACAAAAAGTAGATCTCTAAATAAATAGAAAGAAAGTATGATATAATAATAAAATAGGGTGCAATAAATATGGATTATACTCATGAAATACAAATAGATGTGCGTCAAAGAATGCATAAAAATATATATAATCTATGCACATCACTGATACAACATGGTTAAACCCTACAGTCCCTATTGATTTCTCATTATTGTAGTAGCTACTTGACTATAACTACTACAATGTGATCAGTGGCCATGTTGTAGCAGCTACTAATCACATTGTAGTATCTAGGAGAAATTATAGACAGTGTAATTTATTATATTATGATTGAAAACTAACAATATTATAATGAAGCCAAATGATTATCACTAAGATCTAATGTATTTGTTTGACAAAATTAAATGGTGAGCCAGAGAGCTTCTGCTTCCCATGCATATTGTAAGAAAATACATTGGAAAAGTAATTACCAATACTTTAAGGCTTTTTTTTATCATCACTAGACATAAATGACCAACAGATAAAGTTGATAAATGAAAGCCCATTTGCTTTGGCCATAGTCATATTTGAAATTATAAATATCTGAAGCCTTATACAAAATATGTTTGAAAATTAGGACGTTGAAGCCAAATATTTCATCTTTCATAATAAGGAGATTAGCTTCACAAGGAAAGATGTTTCACTGATTTTAGGACTCCCAGACCAAGGCGATGAAATATATTTGTAGCAGTATGTAGCCACCACCCCATTATATCATCAACACTTCAGTAATGTGGAGTGTTCATAGAAGAAACTAGAGAACAAGATGATCAACCTTAGCAATCAACCTTCATCTGCTGAATCTGATACTCTCTTTTATCAATTTTTAGTATTGTATTTCTTTATTTGTTTTTTATTTACTACTACTAGCATACATCTAGATTACCAGTATAATCGCTCATTAATTGTGTAGATGATTTTGAGAATTTAGGTAGGTATAATTGGTGTAAGATTGTATATGACTATATGAGCTCACAACTGGGGGCCATTGGTGTGATGCTTTCATAGAGGCCAAAGCAAGAGAGCCTTGAGGGAAATCAAGTGTTGGGGTGACAAGGTTGTAAATATAGTCCCACATTGAAAACACATGAGAAAGATTGTGGATTTATAAGAAAAAGATATCTCCATTGGCATGATGTCTTTTGGGCAGAGACCAAGAGTAAAACCATGAGGGCTTAGACCCAAAGTGGACAATATCATACCATTGTAGAGATATCTAAATTATTTTTGATCCTTCAATTGGTATTAGAGTGAGGTCACTCTTCATCGAACTAACCTCCAGAAGAAGCAAGAGCCAGAGCCATGATCCAAGATCGAACCATGTGGGTGAAGCTTTGAATGAAGTAGAGGAGACCTTGAGCAAGTTAATGACCCAATGCTTGAGGGGAGGCCTTGAGCAGGTCAAGAGTGACCCGATACTCGAGGGAAGACCCTGAGCAAGATCAAGAGTGATCCGATACTTGAGGGGGATCCTGTGGTCCTTTGTTTGAGGGGAGGGGGGATTGTTGAGTTGTAAGGTTGTAAATATAGTCACACATTAAAAACACATGGAAAAGATTATGGATTTATAAGAAAAAGATATCTCCATTGGCATGAGACCTTTTGGGTAGAGCCCAAGAGCAAATCCATAAGGACTTAGGCCCAAAATATCATACCATTATGGAGATATCTAAATTCTTTTCGATCCTTCATCAAGCTCCCATGCTCAAAGGGTTTGCACATCTCCTCGCTATAAGTTCTTAAATTTAATGATAGATTCATATATTTTATGCACAAAATTTGATATTTAACAATTCTTATTGTATTGCAGGTGTGGATGTATGAACATGTCAGAATAATGGATCCTTATAGATAACATACCCTTCAAAGAATATGTAGATGGAAGTGGTCAGACTCCCGTGTGGAGATAATAAAGTTTAGGATTGCAGAACTACTTGTAGCCAAAATAATTATTGATTTAAGTCCATCAGATTTAGAGAAACATCTTCTCTCAAATGATTCCCTAAAAGATGTTGTAGAGTATATAGATCAATAAATTGTTGAGGGATTTATACAATCAATTTCTAAGAAAATCCTTGAACAAATTCTTGAGCAATTTCTTGAACAAGCAGCAAAAGCTTAGGAATATATTGTAGAATGTGTTTAGGAGAAAGAGTCTTGTACATTTTTCTGAGCAAGGGAGGGGAAATTGTTCATTTGGAGTTTTTGGTTGAGGGCAATGTCCAGCTCATTGTAAAGATGGAGACCAAAATTAGTGAGTTAATTGATGAGATTAAAATCTGTGCTTGAGATTTAGAAACTACAATAGGTGCCAAGGACAAAACAATTAAAGAAAAGAACATAATTATATCTATAAAAGATAAAATTATAGCAGAATAAGAGAGAAAAATCAAAGATCTTCAAAGTCAGTTACTTGCAAAGGATATAGAGGCATTACCTGTTAATCGACCAATAATAAGGGCAACGAGGACTGGTATAAAGAGAATCATACCCCTACCTGTAAAAGAGATAAAGGTAGTGCCCTTGGCCAAGAGAATTAAAAAATTTCAGCTTTCAAGATGAGCATCAGACATAGATGACCAAGGGCAAAGGAAAGGAAATTATTGAGCATCCTGTTAAAGTTCAAGAAGCCCCTATCTCATCTGTGGATATAGCTACCACATTTTCATCATCTAAACTCTTGCATATGCTTGTCAAACACAAATCCAAAATCATGAAGGTATGGTTTAGGTTGGTTAAATGTTTTATCTTTTATTCCTATATCATATATAATTACTCATGGAGAAAACTTTTATCAATGTATTTGTTCAGCAAGCGAAGTCATATTTTAAGAAAAATAAAGATGATTTGGTGGCAGAAGCATTATTGAAACTGAGTCAGCTAAAGTGAGTCAAGTGTTCGTTGAGTTATACACTTATTGTAATGTAAATATATAATGAATTATGTTAATAATTCTATTGTGAACACAATGATAAATTATATTGAAATTATCTTCTTATTGTATTGTCAAACAAACATTTCATAATATTGAATAAAATCAACCATGCATATTTTGAATTTGCTACAACACGTATAATTTCTATAGCTGCTATAATTTTAGTAGCAATAGATACTGTAGGTCCTGGTGCGACTGGCTAGATGAGGAGGGGGGGGGGGGGGGGGGGGGGA
Source organism: Zingiber officinale (assembly GCF_018446385.1). Classification (NCBI taxonomy): domain Eukaryota; kingdom Viridiplantae; phylum Streptophyta; class Magnoliopsida; order Zingiberales; family Zingiberaceae; genus Zingiber; species Zingiber officinale. The sequence continues at coordinate 128,909,853 of NC_055988.1, forward strand.
ATAACCTCAAATAAAAATAGCCTCTTCTCATTCTTTTAACTTAGATTACTAGCATAATTATAATAAATTAATTAAATAACTAATAAAATAAAAAAGACGGAAGAATTACTTGGTTACGACCTAAGTGGTTATTAATCTAAGGTCGATGAAAGCACTATAAAGTCTCATTCATTGAAGGTGGAGAAACTTTTTACACTCTTTGAATGATCAGAAATGAACTAGGAATTGATTACTGAAGTCATTGATTAATTCCTAGTTCCAGGGGTCTTTTTATAGCCCTTGGAAAACTTTATCCGAACCTTGAAGGCGCCTTCGAGTGGGTCTTAGGTGCTTTCAAGTGGAAAACATTATCTGCTGAAGATAAAGTTTTATCTTCGGCTAACGGCTAGGGAAGGCGTCTCCAACAAGCTGGAAGATGCCTTTGACACTGCTCATCAAAGGCGTCTTCCAAGCCATGGAAGGTGCCTTCTATTAGGCACATCAGCGCCTTAGATGATCTCTTCGCATGGGTGTTGCTCCAGCTCACCGGAGTTGAGCTCACCCGAACTCAACTCTAACCTTCTTCTTGAGTAGACTTCCTTCCCTGCTTTTCATCCCTAAAACTTCATGCACGTCCTTCTCGTCCACTGGTGTACTCTTCCACAACATCTCATCCCTCGGATGCATCGAGTCTGTCAGCTTCTTTCCCGTACCATCCTTCTCGCTAATTGTGTCTTCTGCTCAACTTTTTGTATTCCTAAGCTCCTACACACTTAGACACAACTATCAAACACAAACAGGACCTAACTTAACTTGGTTGATCACATCAAAACTAACTTGGGGTACTTACAATCTCTCCCATTTTGATGTGCATCAACCCAAGTTTATAAGTTAGGGTTAAGATAAAGCATGACAATTAAATTTGCAATAGATATATCATATTATTGCAAATATGAAATGCACTAAAATTAATGAAATTAAAATAAAAGCAATAAAACCTCCCCCTACACCTAAGTTAACTTGGTTAATCATATTAAAATTAACTTGGAATACTTACAATCTCTTCCTTTTTGATGTGCATCAACCCAAGTTTATAAGTTAGGGTTAAAATAAAGTGTGACAATTAAATTTGCAATAGATATATCATATTATTGTAAATATGAAATGCACTAAAATTAATGCAATTAAAATAAAATAAATAAAATCTCCCCCTAAACTTAACATTCATGTATTCTCCTCCTTTGATCATATCAAAAAAGAATGAAAAAAATAAAAAAAAATCAGAAAAGTATTTTATTTTCATCGAAATTATGAAGAAAAATTTAAAAATATAATTTAACTTTAACTTTTAGAAATATGAAAATTTACTTTGACTCTTCGAAAAATCTTGAAAATCAGTGCAAAAATTTTAATGAACTAATGAATATTTTCGAGTATCAAAATAAATATTTTAAGACAGAAATACATATTTTAAAATATAATTATTAAAAATAGTTGTAGACTTTGAAAAATCATTCTAATTTTTTTAATATAGAAGATATGATGTTTATCTTAAAAAAAAAAAAAAAAAAAAATTTGCAGAAACAAAGTCATAATAATTTATAATAATAAAAATATTATTTTTAGTAAAAAATTAAAAATAATTCATATAATTATCAAAAAAATTCTCAAAAAATTTCTTTCGGTAGGGAACATCTGTTTCATCACAAGAAAATAAATTTTTCAAAAATAAATCTGAGAAAGTTTTTTAATTAAAAAATATATTTTTCATTGAAAATTTTATAAAGAATAATCATTATGAAATTTTAAAAAGTTTTATGTTGATAGAGAATATAATATTTTATCTTAGAAAAATAAAATTTTCCAAAGATAGATCTACGAAATATTTTTTAATTTTAATAGTATGAATTTCGTTAAAAAAAATTCAAAACAAATAATGTAACAATCAAGTATTTTGAAATAATTTTCTGTCAGTAGATTAAATCATCAGATAACATAGTAAACATTTTCATCTCAGAATACTAAAAGTAGGTATCTAAATAATTTGTTTAAAGAATGTGGAAGATAAAATATATTAAATTTTAAAACATGCATAAGATTAATTTAAATTATTTGTCAAAATTTTTTAGGAACATATTTTCATGATAATTTTTTATTTTGACCCTTATGATATCTAAAATACTAATTTAGTACTTGATAATTTCTAACTTGTTGAACATATGAGCATGCATAATCCTTTTTAAAATTTTCTAATTGTTCTTTTAACTTTTTATTTTTAATTTTTAAATTATCAAAATCTTCCAATCTGCATGTATTTGCTAATGTTAACTTTAACTCTACATTTCTTTTTCTAATTTAACCATATTTCTAGTAAGTATTTTGATAAATTGGTATGATTGTTTAGAAGATAAATCACATACCCCACTTACCTCGTGCTCTGATGCTCCTTTTTCATCAATACTTTCTTATGATGACACTCCCCATTCGTCGATGCTTTCTTTTGATGACGTTCCCCCACTATCAATGCTCATCTTTGATGTACTTTCTTCATCTCTCTAATGGTTCACCACTAGTGCTAGTCCGGCATAGGCCTCGATCTCGGATTATGAGGATGATGATTTATTCCATGTAGCTTTTAAGTTCTTGTGTTTCATTTGTCTTGGTCTTTTGTCTTTTTCTTTTTTCCTTCCTTTTTAGTTTAGGGTAGTCATCTTTGATATACCCTTCTCCTTGGCAGTTGTTGCATCGAACCTTTCTTTTATTGCGAAGGTATTTCTTTACTTATGACTTGTGAAATTTGTTAGTTTTAAGAAATTTATTAATGTCTCTTACCATCAGTGCTACTTCATTTTCATCAATGGAAGTTTCAGAATCTGGTTCGTCTATTTTTACCTTTAAGTCAATGTTTTGATTCGACTATTTCTTTAGTCCTGCACATCTAGATTCATGAATTTCAAAGGTAGAAAATAATTCTTCTAAATTACTTACCTCTAAGTCTTTAGAGATGTAGTACGCATCTATTAAAGTTGACCATTCTGGTGTTCTTAGAAAAGTGTTAAGTGCATGCCTTAGTGAATCTCGGTTAGTTACATTTTCTTTAAGATTTGTGAGTTTGGTGATTAGCTTCTTTGGCTTGGAGTGCAGTTGAGGGATTGTTCCACCTTCTTTCAATCGAAGATTTGTAAGTTGGTTCCGAAGTGGATCTCTTCTTGCGAGCTTCGCTTTGGAGGATTCTTCGTGAAGATCTAGTAATTTTTCCTAGAGATCTTTTGTAAACTTGTAGGCTCTGATCCTGTTGACCTCTTGTGGTGGTAGTGCACTCAATAGATGGAATTCTGCTTTTCCATTGGCTATAAATTTGACTTGTTCCTTCTTTGTCCAATTTTCCTCTTTAATTAGATATTGCTGTTGGTAGGATTACAAAACCATTTTTTAAAATTAAAAAAATATCAAAATCTATTTTGAAGTATACCTCAATTTTCTTCTTGCAGTGGGTGAAGTCTCCCTCGAACTTAGGCGGGTGAATACTTGTTTGGGCCATCGTCTTCTATACTTTGGTAGATGGTCAGTCCTTCTGAAGTGGTTAGGCTCTGATACTACTTGTTGGTCCTGGTACGACCAGCTATAGGGGGGTTGACGGCTTGGGAAGGTGCCTCCAACAGGCTGGAAGGTGCCTTCAATACTATTTATTGAAGGCATCTTCCATGAGACATATCAACTCCTTAGCTGATCTCTTCACGTGGGTGATGCTTCGGTTAACCGGAGTTGAGCTCATCCAAATCTAACTCTGACCTTCTCCTCGAGTAGGCTTCTTGTAGGATCGAAAGAGCTAGGGGGTGAATAGCGCTCATGGCTTTCACGTTCGTTTTAAAACAATCGAGTAATACGCAGCAGAAAGATAAAAACAATACTAACACCAAGGTTTTTTACTGGGTTTGGAGTCTGTGGTGACTCCTACTCCAAGACCCACACTCATTGAGTGTTTACTTTGGGCAATCACTATTAATTCAGAAAATTACAACTTTGAAGTACAATATAAAGCAATAATAAATATTATACCGACAATGAAAAACATGGAATTTTAAGGCTTCTAGTCATCGGAGTCGAGTTACAGCTTTGTCGGATCGTTCTTTGAGCAACACACAGAAGAAGGGTTGCAATTTCAGTGTGTCCTTGGCTGCTGCTCCAACCAGGCTTAAATAGCCCATTGAGGGCGCCTCCAACCTCCATGGAGGCCGCCTCCAGCCCATCGAGTCAGCCGCGTTGATAAGCTCCACAACGCTCGTTGCTTATCTGCCTGAGGGCGCCTCCAAGCTCCATGGAGGGCGCCCTCGCGCCTTACTGCAGGGCTGTCGATCAATTCACCCGAGGCGCCTCCAAGCTCCATGGAGGGTGCCTCGGGACTGTTCATCCGAGACTTTTCTTATACAATTTCCGTCTCGCAAGGCATGTTAGTCTATAGACAAATTATATCCTGCAAAACAAGGTTAGTAAAATAAGATAAATAGAAAGTTATTTTGACAGTCTCCGGACTGTCCAGTTCTGACTTCGAATTTTCTCCGGAAACCCTAGGTCGAACCAATGCCTATTGTTCCCTATACGGGGAACACATCCTCACCTACTCCTCTCTGGAGAGTTTACCTGTTGCCAGATCGAGTTTCCAGACCGACTAGACTTTCTGCCTAGGGTTACCACCTCCTAAGACCTACGGTTCCCACCCCCTAAGACCTAGGGTTCTCACCCCCTAGGGTTTTCCTCAGCCTAGGGTTACCATCCCTAGGACCTAGGGTTATCACCCCCTAGGGTTTTTCTTAGCGTAGGGTTACCACCCCTAGGACCTAGGGTTACTACCCCTAGGGTTTTCCTCAGCCTAGAGTTATCGCCCCTAGGACCTAGGGTTACCACCTCCTAAGGTTTTCCATCTGTCTAACCACAATTAGGACTTTTCATCACCTAGGGTTATCGCCCCCTAGGACCTAGGGTTATCACCCCCTAGGACCTAGGGTTATCACCCCCTAGGGTTTTCCACCTACCTAGAATCCACTAGGACTTTTACCGAAGACAACTTAGAACTTTCCTTCAAGCTCAATGAACTTTGTTAGATAACAAGACAACTTAACTTTGGACCCTTTGGCATAATTGTAAAATACCGAAAATAGGCGAATATTAATAAGTAAAATTTTCAGAATATTTGGAAATTTTTCGAGAATTTTTCGGAGCTCGTATGGATGAGTTAACGGGGACAAAAACGGAGCTCGTAAAAGCCTGTTTAGGTTATCCAGTTTAAGCGAGGAATTGTTGATTTTCTTTTAATTTCCTATTTCTTTTTCCTTTTCTTTATTTCTGTCATTTTCTTCTTTTCCCCCGTCACGCGTGCCGGGCCGTTCCTCTCCGAGCCATCCCCGACGCCAAGTCGTGCCCTAACCGCCGGCCATGACGGTTTTTCTTCCTCCCCTTCCACTTCTTCTTCTTCTCCTCTGCCCGAGCCGAACCCTCCTTCCCTCATCTCTCGCAACGCCGGTCTTCTCCACACCGACGCCTCTGCCCTAATCTCTTCGCGCTGATCGCCTCTCCCTCCGCCCGGAGTAGTGCCGCTCCGGCGATGCCATCACTGTGCCTTAGCTGCCGTTGCCAACACCCGAGCAGGAGCCGAGCGATTCCTTGCCCTAGGTGCTGACGCCGCACCTTTTTGCCCTAGCCACCGGCCACCCGAGCGGCACACCGCCGGCCGTTTGTCCTTAGCAAAGGAGTGCCGACCACCAGTCGCGGCTGTGCCTGGGTTTCTTTCCTTGTGCCGCCACCACAGCAACGCCGGGCCCTCTTCTGTGCGTTGTGCCCTAGCTTGAAGCCGACGACGTAGTCGAGCGCCGTCCACCAAGTCCGTCCCCAGGTGCTGTCGACTCCACGGATCCACTTATCTGCACGTGTGCCCTAGCCATCTTCTCTGTGGCGTCTTCTCCTTCTCCTCTACACTTGGCGCCGGCTGTTCCAGCCCTAGCACTAACGCCGTCGACAGATTGCCACAAAAGCTCACCGGAAGAAAGGATCAGCACCACCATTTAGTCTTTGCCCTGGCGAAGGTAGCTGACACTTTTTCCTTGTCCTAGGTTTACTTTTGTTGCCAGATCCGAACCCTAGCTCCGCTGGGTTTGGTTGTGGTCAGCCTACAGATAAGTAATAGTTTCTTTGTGGTGTTGACAACAGATTTGTGGCGGTAAGATTTTCTGGCTAGCATTGTCCAGCATCTGCATCTTCTAGCCGTGTGTCCACAGGGGCGACATTGTACTAGAGTAAAGGTTGGAAATTTCATATCTGATATAGCTTAATATGAATAAATGCTATTTGGTGTAGGATAACTGATTCAGAGGAGGTAATTGTGGTTAAAACGTGGGATTTAACTAAGTTTGGGTTAGATCCGATTCATGATTTTAACAAGAGGGTTCGTTAATTTTGTTGGATTGATTAGTTGGATCCAATTTAGAACTTTTTAATTGGATTAGAATTTAGTTTGACTAATTGTTGTATGATAGAATTAGCTAAACTAGCCCTTTTGTGTGATAACACAGGAGTTTGACGCGGGACGAGCACTTCGTCACAGAGGTCGTTTAGCTCGATCTATATCGGAGGCGGGTACTTTGACTTATGTCTTTTGATATGCATAATAATGTGTTTAACATATAGCATGATTGTGTTTTCCATTTGTTTCGGTTGGTCACTACATGATCTGTTACATGTTTGCTTGTTTACTTATTATGCACTACATGTTATTATTTACCTAATCATACATGCTTTAGGTAGTGACCCAACCATATGATATATTATGTTCAGAACCTAGGTTTTATTTGATACCCTATCTGTTTGTGTACCTTCTATTTGATTCGTTATCTTGTAGTACACATCTTATACTTATGTATAGAGCATGCTATGCTATTCGTGATATTGCCATGTTTAGTATCATGCATCATCTTGCATGATTGCATGCTGTGCGATTGTCTGCTCCATTATTGTGAGCACATCGCCAGTTACATGTATCTGAACACACCACCACTCATGGGTTAGTGGTATATCAGACAGGTGTGTGGCAGTTCTGCTGTTTGGCTCCGTTGGTCTGGTGACTCAGCGGGGTTGCCGGCAGACAGTTCCGCTCTGTTTGGCTCCGTTGGTTTAGTGTAGCAGCGTTGTAGCCGACAGGCAGTTGGACTTTGTTTGGCTCCGTTGGTCCGCTCATGGGTAGTGTGACTCAGCGTAGTAGCCGGCAGAGAGTCCTCCCCGTCATCGTGTACCGGGAGATGAGAGCATTGCGCTCCCCCCATTTATTATTTCGGGGTAGGAGTATATGTGTACTCCGACAGCATCTCGTCCACTCGGTCACTCATCAGGGGCAGTTATGTCAGAGTGCACGGTTGTCACAGTCCTACCGACTCGGACTCACCATTGTGTGTGAGATGGCTGACTGGCGTCAGGGGTGACCATGTCATTAGCATCATATGCATGATGCATTTATCGTTTGTGTTTGCTGCATTTACTTGCTGCATTTATTTGGATGCATATGATTGACATGCATACAGGATTATGACACTCTCGGTCTGACGACCCAGTTACCTTTATACCTTGATCCTGGTTAGTACAGTTTTCTCCTGTTTTTGTTCCAGTTGCATTTATCCTTCTCGTATTCAGGAGACTGTACGCATGATTAGTGTTGTCTGTTATTTACTTTATTTTGCATATCAGTTGTACCTGCTGAGTGTTGGACTCACCCCGCCTCCATTGTTGTTATATTTTCATGTTGAGGCTGTCCGGAGCAGTTCCAGTCGCTAGTCCCCATCTGCACGTAGTGCTAGTCCTTTGCTGGTCTTGAGTTGTTATTTTATCTTAGTTTCTCTATCAGACTTTGTTTTTAGTATTGTATTGTTTTACTTATGGATATTGTATGGATTCTTATCGTTTGATGGATTTTTGGTATGATTTGGATTTATTCTACTACATGCCTGCCTGGACGGCAGAAGATGTGAGTTCATCGGATTTGAGCTTTACGAGTGTAGTTGAGTAGGGTTGATTTTAAGTCATGGTATTACTGCTTTGGTTTGCTTATATTTATATAAACTGCGTGGTGATGGTTTATTTACATGTTATTATTCCAGCCGCATGTGGCTGAGGTATATGAGGATGTAGAAAAGTTTCAGATTGTCCGCCGTACAGGGGAGATGCTGCCACCCTTCTTACTACTACTACTCTCTAAGGATGACCGTTACTTGACTACTAACTCTACTTAACCGGTATGCTACTTAACTACGAGAAATCCCTACCGAAAAATTTCGGCAGAGTCTCCCCTGTATCGGTGACCAAATCAACAATACAAACAAACTATACTCAGCCACAGGCGGCTGGAACATATATTTTCACAACCAAAAGGAATAACATCATCACGCAGTTTAATGAAATCAAAGCATGCAAGTAATAAATAGCGGAAACAAAAATAAAAACATACAGTTAACTAACAGCGGAAGACTAAATGACTCATCTAATACATTCTTAATAAATTCTTAAACTAAGTCCCAAGGCTTCCATAGTCCTGGCATCACACATCCCTCGAACACCTCCTTGTCGCCTTCCTTTCTATATCTTTTCCTTTCCTGTATCTGCAGTAAGAGGAAGTGTAGTCTATAAGCAAAATTTGCTTAGTAAGCGCTATCTAACTCACAAAAACTCGATATGCATGTATAAAAAGAAACATGCTAACTGAATGCTAACATGCAAAGCTACTCATGCTCATAAATAGCAAATAACAGTAAGCTAACTCATGCTCTCCTAATAGTAAAGAAACATACTGAAAGGCTAAACATGTAAGACAAGTCTATACTATCATGCTAGCATAAAGAATTTAACTTACTGAATTCTAAACACTTTCTAATTCTTATTAAACTTACTTAATAACTTATTCTTTTATTTTACTTATTTAAAACTTATTCTTTAATACTTGTAAACTTTTGTAAACACATTGTTTTATTAGTTCAAAAGCTTATATTTATAATACTTCAAAATAGTAATCAACTTCTTCTTGGGCCCAGGCATAGTACCATCTTATGCGCGTTCCCTAATAGGTTGGGGTAGCGAGCCACCAATCCTAAAAGAGCAGACCTCGGTCTACCAGGGCCAAGACCTCGGAATTGAACACCGGATTTGTTTAACGACAACCTTGGAAGTCAGGTACTAGCCTCTTCTTAAAAGTAAAATACTTATAATCTTAATTACTTCTTCTTTAAATGCCTCGGCATTTTAATAGGCACCTTGTGTGCCAAAAATCCCTCAAGTCTTGACTTTGGGATCTACTTAAGGCCTCGGCCTTTTCTTTTCTTTTCTTTATCTCTTTTTACTCTTATCTTTTGGTACTTTAGTAGGAAACCACAACTAAAGCCGAAATAAATCTGTCCATGCTAAATGAGGTAGTAATGAAACAACAAGATCTACTAACTGGAATTTAAACTTGCTGAAATTGAAGCGTAATACAAAACTAGACTTGCTGAACTTAACATAAACTGTCCATGCTCATAATTTGAGTTCACATGCTTCAATTAAGGAATTAACAAGGAGAAACCAACCTTAAAACTAATCATGTGCATAGAATTAGCAAGGAAAAACTAAGCTACAATGACAAATTCTGCATACCTAACCAATACAAAAGAAACCAGAAACTGATTGCTTTAGAGGAATGCCACTCATGCACATTTAATTACATAAGGAACTAGAACTCTAAATCTACTCATGCTCAAACCTATAGCAACGAAATAGAAAATGAAATCTAATCATGCATATTCAATAGCAAATGGGAAAGTCCAAACAGCATGCTAGAATAAACCAAAAAAAAACTGAAATGCTAATCTACAATGCTAACCATTCAAAATCTGCCATGCTAGACAATCAAAAATCTGCAATGCAAGCTCTAAAGCTAGGATAGGTTTAATGGGCTGTTCTTGTTCAACTTATAGCACAAAAGGAATGGGTTGTTCTTATTCGGAATTTACTACAAGATTTTGAAACTAAACTTCCAAATCACCCAACTGTGCAGGCTTGTAAACTACAAGGAAGCCAACTAAATCTGTTATAGGTTCCAAAGCAAAGACAAAGTGCACTAACTCCCTAACAACATAACTGGTTACAGCAGAAAACAACAAATTGTTAATTCAATCTAAAACCTTGTAATGATTTCTGGAAACGAAACTAAACCATCTCGAAACGGCAAATCTCATAGCAAGGGATCACAAGCTACTAATCTTATCCACCGAATTCAAACTTCAATTCAAAGAAATACAATCTGTTTCCCTTCTTCGTTACCTTTTGAGACTCACGGCAACAGCCTCACAACAAGCTCCTTGCGGCATTCATCATAGAAAACAACAAGTAAAGCAAAAACTCGATAGCTACTCTTACCGCAGGTGAGTAAGCAACTTACCTTAGGCTTTTCTTGGACTTACAGGCGAGAAGGAGGCTTCTAATGTTTCTAGGGCTTGCGGAGAACTCAACAATCCGGCTCCTCTTCGTGCCCACAAGCTCTCTTCGACGAGGAGACCTCAAATCTATGAAGATCCCACGGTGAGAAGTGCTCGCCGACCGCCGGTGACGTGCTTGCTTGCTGCCACGGTTTCGCAGATAAGAAGTCGCGCCGTCGCGAGAGAGGAGAGGAAAGGAGAGGGAAAAGGGTTTTCGATTTGGGAATTTACCACCTCAACTTATCCCTCTTTATAATCTCCATATTCTGTTAACTTGTTAAATAATTTTCCTACCTCTTCCAAACAGAACTGACGGCTGGATCACTTGGTTAGTCGGGTTTGGCTCATGGTTGGAGTTGCGGGTTCGAATCCCGGCTGCAACCATTTTTCTCCCTATTATTTCTTGTTATTAACTTTTACTACTTAAATAAAATTCTCCCTTTATTTAATTAAATAATAACTGCTAGCCCAGTTGGTCCGTTAGGCTTTGCTCGAAGCTACAGGTCTGGGCTTCGATTCCCGGCCGCGCCCTTTTTCCTCCAATTTATTTTAAACATTCTATCTACTGCATATATACATTTCGCTCCATATAAGGTTAACAAAAATCGTGTAGCTCATCTGGTTGGGCTGGTTTTGCTCGAAGTCACAGATTGTAGGTTCAAAACCTGGCTTCAACATATTTCTTTCTTCCTTTTTTTTTTAAACTTCTTCCTCTTGGTAAAAATACCAAACGAACTCCAAAAATTACATAAAAATACTCTATAAATTCCTAAAAATCTCTAGAATTTTTCTAAAATATTTCTAGATTTTAATAAGGTCTTTCAGAATTCTAAATCATGAAATTTGGGATGTTACAACCCAGTTACCTTTATACCTTGATCCTGGTTAGTACAGTTTTCTCCTGTTTTTGTTCCAGTTGCATTTATCCTTCTCGTATTCAGGAGACTGTACGCATGATTAGTGTTGTCTGTTATTTACTTTATTTTGCATATCAGTTGTACCTGCTGAGTGTTGGACTCACCCCGCCTCCATTGTTGTTATATTTTCATGTTGAGGCTGTCCGGAGCAGTTCCAGTCGCTAGTCCCCATCTGCACGTAGTGCTAGTCCTTTGCTGGTCTTGAGTTGTTATTTTATCTTAGTTTCTCTATCAGACTTTGTTTTTAGTATTGTATTGTTTTACTTATGGATATTGTATGGATTCTTATCGTTTGATGGATTTTTGGTATGATTTGGATTTATTCTACTACATGCCTGCCTGGACGGCAGAAGATGTGAGTTCATCGGATTTGAGCTTTACGAGTGTAGTTGAGTAGGGTTGATTTTAAGTCATGGTATTACTGCTTTGGTTTGCTTATATTTATATAAACTGCGTGGTGATGGTTTATTTACATGTTATTATTCCAGCCGCATGTGGCTGAGGTATATGAGGATGTAGAAAAGTTTCAGATTGTCCGCCGTACAGGGGAGATGCTGCCGAAATTTTCTCGGATAGGGACTCCTCCGGGGCGTGACAATAATCAAAACACAAGTTCGATCATCGGATGCTTCCTGCACCAACACTTCCTTCCCAGCTTCTCATCTCTCAAGCATCATGCATGTCCTTCTCATCCACCAATGTACTCTTCCACACCACCTCGTCCCTCGGATGCACCATGCTCGTCGACTCCTTTCTCGTGCATCCTTTTCACTAGTTACATCTTCTGTTTGACTTCTTGTGTTCCTAAGCTCCCGCACATTTAGACACAAGGAACAAATACAAACAGGACCTAACTTAACTTGGTTGATCACATCAAAATCAACTTGGGGTACTTACAAGTACTAGTATTGTAAATATAATTTATCGACATATTTTATTTTTATTTATATAGGACTACGATAAAGGCAATATGGTCTAATGGAACAATTTCATTGAATATGACATCTTTCATGACTACTTTTTATTGGACCATAGCTACAAATGGCGATTGCATAAATGCATATTTGCAATCATTACAGAGGAAGGCAAAACATCTGATATACCATATTGGCCATCCATATTTTGTGTTGCTGGTTTTGTTATAAGTATAACACCAATTGCTTCTATTGAGTTTTTTTCTCCATATATTTCTCTTACAATATTTGCTTGTATACACAGGATTTGTTTGAAATGATGTCGTTTAAGACATTTAGTCTATCAACAAATACTGACAATGACAAGCCAATCAAATATATATTTTGTCAGTTAAATAACGCAGATGATTACTGACACCTACTGATTATAGACCTATAAGAAGCTCAATATATGCATTAAACTCCCTTAGAGCCTCAGAACTGTACACTTCTAAGTTTTAATATTCTATAAGTATCTGTCATGTTGAAGAATTCAATACATATTGACTTTTAGTGTGTATTGCTTACAAACTTCCTCCTAATACAGGTGGATTTTTTTAAGAATATAGACCAATCTTACTATGATATGTGGTATCTAGGGCTACAATCCTTAATGTTAAGAGAGTTTGACGTATCTACAATCCCAGGTCCAACAAAAGTAAAATCGTAAGTATATATTTATCCATATTTTATATATCTCCATATTTTTGTTTGCAATTAGATTATTAATAGTATGAAAACACTCTATCTTTCAGATTAGATTATGTATTTTTTATTATATGGTATGCTAGGAGTTTAATGTACCAGAGATCAACAAATTTTGGACAAGCTGGGATGAAAGAATTTAGTTTTTATGTTGGTCATAAAATTTTTACTAGTAAATACTGGATTACTAAAAAGCTAGTATAAATCTATTATAAAACTAATATCAATTTAAGTTACCATGTCATTTTTGCCAAGGTGGTGTAAATATTTTATAAAACTACTATAAATGTATTGTCAAACTGTTACATAGTATAGCAACTACTCTCTAGTAGATGCTACATGATGTAGCAGCTAATCTCGAGTAGTTGCTATATTGTATAGTAGCTAATCCTGAGTAGTTGTTACAACATGTAACAGTATTGCTATTGTTGTTACAGCTACTATATTCATGTTATAGTAGCTAATCGGCAGTAGCTACTACTACATGTAGTAGCTTATCGGGAGTAGCTACTATAAGGGACAAATACTCTACAGATTAATAGATGTTGCTACATCATGAAACTAACATTGTAATTGAAATGTATTCTTATTGAGAATATTTTGTGAAGTTGGTCTAAATGTATTGTAAAACTGCTGTAAAAGCTGGTTTAATCTATTGTAAAACACATATAAATGTATTGTTAAACTCTCTAGTGCACGTTGTAGCAGCTAGTCGGCAGTTGCTACTACACTATGTAGAAGCTAATCGGGACTAGCTGCTACAACATATAGCAGCTACTGTTACACGTTGTAGCAGCTACTCCTGAATAATTGCTACAACATGAAAGTCAGAGACTAATTACCCTTCTGCCCATGTTTCCATGACCATTACTAACCCATACTAAGTTCACGAGTTGTGACTGTCGCTTCGTCTATCAACCTCACCGCAACGCCTGATTTTCGCCTTCGAATCTTCATCCCTGTCATAAGTTATTTTAATTTGACTCTTCAACTAGCGATTAGGGTTTAGACTTTTAGATTTTTTATGGTTTTGAATCAACTTCTAGAATAGCGTAGTTAGTTACTTCTACGAGCATTTAAAAATTTTCTCGATATTATATTTTCTCCTAATTATTCTTCTTGTACCATTGAAATTTTAAATTTATTTTGAACTAAATGTGTCATTCTCTAGCAATGAAAGAAATTTGTTTTGATAGCTATACATTCCCCAAGTTGCTGAAGATTGAAAACCAAGATTTGGGATGGAATTTACATCAGTGGAGGAGACATTTTCGTTCTATAACTAATATGCACCAGAAGTTAGATTTAGTGCCAGAATAGACAACAACAAAAAAATAAGAGGACAAATGAAGTTGGAGGGAAATAATTTCTATGCTTTAAAGAAGGACATATAGATGATAAATTGGAAAAAGAAGTACAAGTTTAAAATAAAAAAAGAAAGAGCACATGGCAAAGTTAAGACTGGATGTAAGTCAAAATTTCATTTGTTAAAAAATAAATCAGGCCAAATTAGGTTGTTACAAACTTCATGAAAAATTATAATCATCCATTCTCCACTAAATCAGACAATGATTTGTTTATACTGATCAACTTGTCCTTAAATCATGTGGGAGAACTACAATATTTTTGATATATATACTGTGTTTGTTCTTCACCCCAACTGCTACGTTTATGAAAGCGCTGTCACTAATAATTAGGATTAACGGCGATTTTTCCAATTCTATCACTAATATTATTATAAACGGTCCCCACAAAATATATTAACCATGATTAACTTAATTTGCCGCTAATATCAAACTTTTAGTGATAAATATGCCAAACTCTGCGCAAATATTTTGCCCTTACTAAAAATTATTTTTTTAATATTATTATTTGCGGTGAACTTATATTAATAATTTGTCTATTTATGTTAATAATTTAGCTACAAATACTATTTCATCCTAATAATTTGTCTCTATTTTACTATTTTGTCGTAGTGATTTTAAAGAATTCTAATTATTAAACTGTATCATATATAATTAAAGTATTTGGCGGCAATATATTGAGATGGCGGGAGATTCATTTATTTACTATTAAAAAATAATCTAATTGATTGGAGAATTATTAGCAACTAATTAACTCATTTGTTAAACAAATTTCATTTTATTCCTGGAATTCTAGCTATATAAATAAGCTTTCTTTCTTACCTATCTGTGATCAATATCATTTATCTCTTCTTCTACCACAGCTCTCTCTGACCATCTGCTCGACATGTTTTCCATGGTGTCAATGGAGTTTCCTGGGTGGGAAGCCAACTCAAGCAGCCAAGGCTATATCCTTAGCTATTGTGAGCTTTGGCATTAAGGATGTAAATGAACCAAATGGTTCGCGAGTTATTCGGATCTTGATTCGATAAAAAATTCATTCAAATTTGTTTGTTTAGCTTATCAAGACGACAAAGTTGAGCTCGATTTCGAGCTCGACAGTTTTATCGAGCCGAGCTCAAGCTTAAGGATATTTAGCTCGTGAGCTCACGAACATGTTCGTTTACAGGCTCGCGAGCTCGGGCTCAAGCTCAGCTCATTTAAAGGGCTCGAGTTCGGCTTATTTAAAGGGCTCGAGAATATGTTCGTTTATAGGCTCATGAACTTGGGCTCGAACTTGACTCATTTAAAGGGTTCGAGAACATGTTCATTTATAAGCTTATGAACTCGGGCTCGGCTCGCGAATATGTTCAATGGTGTGTTGGGTTTGGAAGTTTAATGTAGTAGTTTGGGATGTTCATTGATGTATTGAGTTTATATTATTTTAGTTGTTAGGTTTGTTGAATATTTATTCAAATGAGTTTTCAAGCTCTCTAATAAACCTACAAAACGAGCCTTAAAATGAGCTCAAAAACGAGTTCTAAAACAAGACTGAAAACAAGCTCGAGCTTGCTTAACAAGTTAGACTCGTTAACTATGATAAGAGCTAATAACGAGCCGAGCTCGAACTGTTCACGAGCTTAGTAATTCCAAAACGAGCCGAGCTCGAGCCTTGAGATAAAAGTTTGATTCGAGCTCGAGCCGAGCTCAAGCCCGAATATAACTTAAATGAGTTAAGCTCGAGCTTAATATTATTGTTCGACTCGACTCGTTTACATCCCTATTTAGCATGGTGTTTTTAAGATTCCTTCTTTTTCTTTTATTGTGATATGCCAAATCAAAATTTAGGATTTAGGATTTACTCTTAACCTTTTGTTTTGGCTAATTTGTTGGAACGGTGAAATTTTGATGACAGCCAAAAGAGACATCAAAAGCTAGTATAAATCACTAATTAAATATAAAGAAATAATACAAATAATTATAGGGTTAATAATTTTAAACCCCTTGTATTTTATAGCAGGTTGCATTTTGCCCCTCTCTATTTAAAAAATTATACTTAACCCTCCTTTCACATAAGTAAAAAAGAGAAAAAAAAAGTAAATGACCAAAAATAACCTTAATCTAAATCAGACTTTAGAAGAAAATGAAAAATAAAAATAAAAATAATCCCGTAAAATAGTTGAAAGCTTAACCTTAACCCAACCTGATTTATATATAGACAAAAAATCTCACTTGTTCCTAGAAAAATTATCCTCACAAAATTCACACATGCACTGACATAAATAATAGAAAAATAGCAATTCTGAAAGGGATAATCAGTCAAAAATTCATTCTACCAAACAAAAAAAAGTCAGAATTCTAAATTGATGAATCAAAATTAAATAAAGATAGAATAAAATTTATCATTAAAAACCAAAATAAAGACCCTTTGACGATTTATAAAAAAAATCATCCTTTTAATTTGTCCAAAAGTAAATTTTTATTTCAAAGCAGTACCTTTTTGAAATAAAAAATATTTTTAGCTGCTTTGAAATAAAAATTTACTTTTGG
Source organism: Zingiber officinale (assembly GCF_018446385.1). Taxonomy (NCBI): domain Eukaryota; kingdom Viridiplantae; phylum Streptophyta; class Magnoliopsida; order Zingiberales; family Zingiberaceae; genus Zingiber; species Zingiber officinale. Next base: position 128,926,787 of record NC_055988.1, read on the forward strand.
ACAAAAATTAAAAGGGTGATTTTTTTATAAATTATCAAAGGGTCTTTATTTTGATTTTTAATGATAAACTTTATTCTATCTTTATTTAATTTTGATTCATCAATTTAGAATCCTGGCTCTTTTTTGTTTGGTGGAATGAGTTTTTGGTTGATTATCCTTTCAAAGTTGCTATTTTTTTATTATTTATGCTGGTGCATGTGTGAATTTTGTGATGATATTTTTTCTAGGAACAAGTAAGATTTTGGGCCTATATATAAATTATGTTGGGTTAATGTTAAGCTTTCAACGATCTTACGGAATTATTTTTATTTTTATTTTTCATTTTCTTCTAAAGTCTGATTTAGGTTAGGGTTATTTTGGTCATTTATTTTTTTTTTTCTCTTTTTTACTTATGTCAAAGGGGGGTTAAGTATAGTTTTTCAAATATAAGGGGCAAAATGTAACCTGCAATAAAATACAAAGGAGTTTAAAGTTATTAACCCATAATTATATATATATAATCTCATTAATAAATATTTTTCAGAATCAATTACTATCAAATGACAACAAAGAAAATTATCAAAAATAATCTTAAATGATAATTATAAAAAATAACCTTAAATGAATTTCAATCAATGAGATTTGTCATTATAATCAAAGATCAACAGTAAGGATAATATATTTAAATTTATTATATTCACCACTGCAATTATAATTATTACGATGATATATCTAATATTTTAATTATGAATTAGACAATTTATATAAACAAACCCTTTTAGCTTCATTAATAAGATGATGAAATAACTATTTTCTATCTTCTTTACTTCTATCACTACCAATCAATCAACTAGACAAAAAAATTAACAGACAAACTAAAATTGTTAGATAATGTCATGCATTAACTGATCAAGAATTACATTTAGATCGATCGAGTAGCTACCAGATCTGCGTCGTCAGTGAGGAACCTGCAGAGTGGACAGGTATTACTTCGAGCCAGCCACTCCGTCAGACACTCCTTGTGAAATATATGACGACACGGCATCTCCAAAACATGAGTCGTTCTGTTGAAATCTTCCAGACAGATTGAGCATACGCCGTGCTCTTCTGTAATCTTCTTCATTTGGAGTCCCTCCACCGCAGCTGCAGGCGCCGGCGCTAGTTCGTCGTAGTCATCGTCCTCGAAAAAATATTGTCGTGTCTCCAGTGGCACAAAGTAGTGAAGGTGGCCGGTAGAAGTCGAGGGAACAGTAGGAGGAATCTCAATCACGGAGAAGAACTCAATCATGGATAATTCCATGATTGGAAAACGATCAAACACAGCCCGGGTGTATCTACGAAAAGCTAATGTAAGAAGGGCAAGATCATCGGCAGTGCGCACGTGATCCGCAGCCACGTGAGAGAGCATCCACCGCGTCTCCTCGTCCCAAGCGGCACCAGAGAGGATGTTCTGATAGGGCTGGTCGATGGTGAAGTAGGCGGCGAGCTCGACAGAGCGGGTGGAAGGAGAGATCGTTCGGAGGCAAAAGCTAAAGATGAATTGCGGCGGGTTCGTGCCCTGCGAAGCACTTCGTGTCGCCGCTTCCGCCTCCATGCTAAGGAGATAGCCATTTGCATTGGCTTCCCACCCAGGAATCTCCATCAAAACAGCGCCATGTGCAACGTTGCTCATCGAGACGGAAGACGCCGCCATCGAGAAAAGGAAGAAACTCGAATGAGATGAATGACGAATTAGAAGATAGGTATGATTTGTTTATATAGAGTTACGTTCCTGTTTAGTTAGTTCCTAAGAATTCTCTAATTAATTAACTTTTTTTTTAAGCCTAAACAAATGAAGCTCCCGCTCAATTTAATGTCTTGCCGCTGAATTCTCAAATTAATAATTTTTATAACTATTTGAGAACTTTTATTAACTCAATAAAAATTAAATAAAATTTTAATAAATCAAACTTGATTTGACTTCTTTATAATCCAAGTTTTTAACCACACCATTCGACAATAGCACAAGTCCTCTCAATATTTTTTTAAAATTAATATTTGATCCTGTCCAGATTCTGAGTCAGATGAAGGTCGGATGAGTTATTGCTAATATTGACAGAGAGGCGACTAGAACATTCTTATCGTATGTACCCTAGAGAACAGACCCCTACGTGGCGTTGACGGGCAGCGGTAGCTAAGACGGCGATACTTGAGCTCTGCGCGCACTCAGACAAGCGCACGGAACGTTAGAGGTCAGAAATCAGGAAAAAAAGTCTCCGGAGCAAGCCCTCCGACGCTCAAGTCAGGTACTTTTTTCCCAGAAGAACAATATACGAAGGAGAAAGAAAAGTACAAGACAAGTGCGAATGTGTGAGAGAGCGTACCTGCTCAAAGAAGAGGACCTCCCTTTTTATATGACAATACGTACCTCTGGAGCCTAACTGATGTCAGGGAATGTCGGGTGTCAGGACCTGTCTGGTGATAGAGGACGCATGACATCCTCTCATGGACTGGAAGAAGGTTCCATTCGTAGATGACCGTAGACCATTGAAATATTCTCTGACATACAACAGTTATTCTCTAACAGACGGTTATGATTCCCTGACCTTGTTATCGTGTAGTGCCTTCAGTCCAGCCTGGGTATGACTAGGGGCAATTTGGGATAATCTGTTAGGTATAACACCTATCCTAGGTATAACACCTATCCTAAGTCTTGATGAGCAGGAAGAGCTATGGCGAGATCGCTCAAGAGTTGACTAGGAGTTGGCCTACTGAGAGAATCGGGCTTGGATATAATCGAGCTGTGAAAACTCGACCAGTCGGAGCAGGTCAGACATCACCCCGATTGCACATCCTGATTCAGATATGGAATCTTGATCTGTAAGCACCCGACCGGGCATCATGTGGCTGATGACACCTGGTGATCCTGCCTCTTCTTTCCCTAACTGCTGACTACCACCTTCTCCTGACTGTTGACTGCCACGCTCCCTTGACTTCTGACTGCCACATTCCCTTGACTTTTGACTGCCACATCCCCTTGACTTCTGACTGATACGTTACCTTGACTTCTGACGGCCTAGCCTTATCAGACCCTATCGTTATGCACCGTATTACAAGCCTCCCCTCCAAGTCTAGTTGAAGGAGGCTCAGGTCTGATTGACCGACTGACTAGACTCAGACCCTAGTTTTATTTATTTCACCCTTATGACCTTAAATGCTTTAATTTAAATACTGCTCCTTTTCCTAGATCCTCGGTTGTATAACCTGTTTAATTACTCGATCAACCTAGGAAGAAGGGTCACTTTAACTTCTGCATAAGTTTCCCTCTCTTTCCCCTCTTTTTTAAAAGGAAGATGCTCATCATCCATAAAGTCATACTTTCTTTCTACTGGCATCCCTTAACCATGGATTTGAATTCTGAGTCGAATGAACTGCAACACCTTTGTCAACAATTGGATCAGATGACTCGACTGCTTACCTAAAGGGATACAGCCTTAGCCGAGATGACGCAAGATAGAGATCTTCAATCTTCTCTTCGCCGAGAAACTTAGGAACTTTGGTTAACCGCTAAATCTCAGGCCAGGGCTGAAGTAGCGTTGAAATAGAAAGCATATTCAAACTTGGAATGCCAAGCCCAATTCCTGATCTATTTGAAAGAGAAACACGCCTCTTCCGTATCCCTTCTTTAAGAAGAGAACCAGATCAAAGATGAAACCATCACTCAACAACGTTGCATTATTTAGTCGACTAAGACTGAGCTGACACAGGCTTGAATCCATCTAGAGCAAGCAGGTCAAGCGGAACACTTTTGCTCGAAGTGCCGACCGGTTATTGATATTGGAAGAGAACTCTGATCGCTTAGATGTCTTAAATGCAAAAATGAGCTTTTGAGGACTGTCTCTTGTATTTTATCAAATAAATGCAAATCTGGTTGGGTTTTAGTCTTTATTTATGTTTCTTTTTTGTTTTCCTCCCTGGCACTTTCTTACTTTAGGCAGACCTTAAGGGGGGTTAGTGAAGGCTCTGCTTGCTGATAACCCACCCGAGAGAAAGAGTGTGGAAAGTTGACCCATGAGTTGTTAAGTGCGAGAGTTGTTAGAGTATATACTAAAAGCCTAGCTTTTTGTATAAAACATTCATTTAGAAATAAAGAATCACATTGGTCAATTGTCTATATTTATGCTAAGTGTAGTTATTCAATTAATTTATATTGTAGATAACATGGTGTGTAGTGTCACACATAGAAGATAATGTTATCAATTCCTTATAAATCATAAACAGTAGCTTACGACTGAGATGGAAATGAACAAACCATTGGAATAGTCGTAGTGTAATTAGGTATTAGTTTATCTTGACTAATAAATTACACTAGTACACTCTGAGTGTATTGAGCATGACCATTAATATTTAAGGTAAGTTCTTTTTATACTGACTTAATAAAAGAACAAGACCTTAGTTATTATGGAAGTGTGTGCTCTTAATCCTAATCTAATAACAAGCACATATATTTAGCATTTATTTCTTTGACTTATCAAAGGGTGAGATTTAGCTCGATAAATCAATAGGCCCGATGAGTTGGGAAATGATATTACTTATAGTGTGTGTTGTTGATTATAGAAGGAAACTGTGTCATAGTAATCTAGGTTGATAATGTCCCCAAAAGGAGCTCATAAGGATTGTCATGTTAAACCCTGCAGGAGGACTTAGTCCGACACGACAATAAGGTTGAGTGGTACTACTCTTGGACTAAGATATTAATTAAAATGAGTTGTCAATAACTCGATTAATTAGTGGGCATCCGACATCTTAAACACAAGGAGATTAACACACTCATAATAAGAAGGAGCCCAAAATGTAATTTGGGATTGGTGCGGTAGTTCAGTAATAATTCTTTAGTGAAATGAATTATTATTGATGAAATTAAGTTGGGTGTTCGGGGTAAACACAGGAAGCTTAATTTCATCGGGAGACCAAAACTAATTCCTCCTCTCGGTCCCTATCGTAGCCTCTTATTTATAAAGTATTATACCCACCTATACACACCTTTATATCCATCCTAATGGGGCCGACCAAGACCAATAGGATAAGCCAAGTAGGTGGCCAACCAATGCTTGGAGCCCAAGCATGGTGTGGCCGACCCTAAGAAAATTAAAAGGATTTTTATTTTTAAATTTTTCTTATGTGGATTCCATGATTTTAAAAAGAGAGTTTAAAATTTAAATCTTTCCTTTTATAGCTTTCTACAAAAGATTGAGAAAAGATTTGATATCTTTCCTTATTTGTAGATTGAAAGGATATTTTAATTTTGGTAAAACTTTCCTTTTTTGTAACCATGTTCATAATTTAAAAAGAGAGTTTTTAAATTAAATATTTCCTTTTATAAGTTTCTATAAAAGATTAAGAAAAGATTTGATATCTTTCCTTATTTGTAGATTGAAAGGAGATTTTAATTTTAAAGATAACTTTCCTTTTTGGAAATCATCCATATGTTTAAAAGAAAGATTTTAATTTATAAAATTTTCTTTTATAACCAACCATGAAAGGAAAAAATTATTAGAAAAATTTTAATTTAAAAATTTTCGGAAACAAATCAGGAAGTTTTAATTTTGTGTTTAAAACTTGCCTAATTTGGAGCTCTTTAGGTGGCAGTCCATGATATTTAAGAAAAGGAAATTGATTTTAATCAATTAAATTTTCCTTTTCATGGAAAAGATAATAAGGAAGGTTTTATTTAATTTTTTCCTTATTTGCCAAGACCAAGGATTATAAAAGACACTACAACAAAAACATTAAAAGACAACGGTTAAAAACCGTTGTCGTAGGCCCTTTAAAACCGTTGTAACTGGCAGTGTTGTTAAAAATGGAGGCTACGACAACGGTTTTAAACCGTTGTCTTTTGAATGAAAAGACAACAGTTTTACAACGGTTTTAAACCGTTGTCTTTGAATGAAAAGACAACGGTTTAAAACCGTTGTTGTTTAGAGCAATTTTTATTAACACTGCTAGTTTACAACCGTTTTTGGGGCTTTGACAACGGTTTTTAACCATTGTCTTTGAGGGTGATAAACAACAACAACGGTTTTAGATCATTGTCTTTTAAATTATTATCTTTTAATACCAATATATCATATTTCAATATAAATATATAATAAAGAGTCATAATCACAAAAGAAAGAATATTTCCCATATCAATGTCATTCAAAATGTTACTTATACAAGAATTATATTACAATCACAAAAGAAAAAACATGTCTAATATTCAAATAAAATTTATCCCAATACAAATAAACTTCATTTACAACTAATGAACAATTGTCAAAATACTAGAAACTTGTGATGGTGGTTCATGCCATGTAGGATTGCAAGTAATTATTGTCAACTCAAGCCCCATCAAAATCTTCAACTTGTAGAATTTCATTGAACTCCTCTTTCTCACTTGCTAATTCTTCCATGTCAACCTTTTCCAACATTCTGGATTTTTGTGAAGCAAAGTATGTGAGCAAAGCACCAAAAAAAAAAAAAGGGAAAGAATATAATACCTGTAGAAGACATAAAACAAGGTTGAAAGCTGAAATTTAGAGAAATGCAGTTGCTACAACCACAATAACATATTTGATAAATCACATACTCTTCAAGTACCCCATTCATATCGGCAAATAAAACCACAACATAAAAGCTTACATGTAGAGGTGGTGGTGTTTTGGCATAATAACATGTTGGACTGCAGTACTCAAGCTCCCCCTTGGCAGATTCATCAAACCATGAAGAACCAAATGTTTTATAAAGACCCTTGGCAGGCTCAAACTATGGGTTGTGGTAGTATGCAGTTGCTGTTGCTGAAGGCTAGATTGAAAAGTTCCTCCTAAGCTAAATCCGCCAGATCGTGTCATCTGGTTGATATCAAACTACCAAATGAATGAAGAAACATGATCAACATAGATAAGCCAATTCCAAAAGTTCACCACAGTTCAACTAATGCATTTAATTAATTATGAAAAAAATAGATAAAGAAATATATATTGTTGAGTGAATATTACTTGTAATTGTCAAATCCTGGAAAACATTTGATGTTACTTGAAACGTTGGTGGCATGCTAGGAAACTTTGTCAATAGAACTTGCAAAATATAAACATATATTAGAAGAGTTCATCTTTATCTGAAGCACTAGTAACTCTTGACCGTATACAATTTTTGATACAAGGAGAAAGTTTCAGGAAGGTTTATCCGAAGACCTGCAAATGAAATTTGTAAATGAAATAAAATCAGACACAAATATAATCTGAACAAGAAAAACAAGGAAATATCAGTAATAAAGATCATCATCTCTAACATGTAATAAAAAAATTATTCTTTTTGATAATCCCATATATAGTTTCAACTAAAAACTTAGTACAAAAAAAAATATGTATTTTTGTATTGACAAAAATACTGCATCATTATTCTATTGATTGACAACAATTCAAGGGGAAATCTAACATGTAAGTATAGTTATATAAAAAAGCTATTGTAAAACTTACTTGAGTCAAATTGCTATCAATGTGAGGCAAGATGAAACCAGATTCAACTCACTTTTCTGTGTTAAACTTGATCAAATGAATGCAAGTGAAGACAGGTGGCAGCTTATATCGCTATCATGTTGTAACACCTTATAAAAAGGTAGATCTTCCATTTTCAATTTAGTTAGAATGCTATACCAATGGATTTAAAAGTGAACTATTGTCCAACAAGTTAAAGAATAGCGCATATAATGACGGTTTTCAAAATCAGTGCTTCATTTAGAGAAAAACCTCAGTGCATAATAAACTTCAGAGCTAAAAAACATGAACCAATTAAATTTAAGCAATCATATATTCACCTATCGTTACTGTTTTTATTAATCCATAACTATTATTGTTTCTATGATTGCTGAGATTTCATACCATATTCACTAACACCATATTTGTCAAAACATTTTCTATATATCACTAGACAATTTGTATAAATAAGATCGTTAGCTATAATAATAAATCAATAAAGCAAATATTTTCCCTTTACTTTTCTCTTATTCTTTCTACCCACGAGAGGTGAGATGGAACTCAACCACAGTAATGTACTTTAGGATTTGGTTTTGCATGATGGACACGTGTCTTCTAATAATAGCTTATGACACACAGGGGATGAGTTCATATTCATGCCTATTGATCTTTCCAATGGACATGTAGCTAGAAGGATTAGGATTAGTGGGTAATTTTACTTTCATCACACAACAATTGCACACAGGTTTTATTGCCTGAATTGAAAATAATTTAAAACTATTTAAAGTTAAACAAAGAATTATCTACAAAACTAGAAAGAATTTTAACACCATATGAGACCATTTACAGAATGCAGTACAGAAAAATCGTTTATGCAACTCCACATATTGGTAAACTAAAACACAGTCAACTATTTTCATTCTCCAGGAAAATGATTTCCACAGGAACATAAACATAATTATAGACAAGTGTTAAAACTGGAAGAAAATAAGAACAATTATTGCAACTTTAGCCAACCTCATGGAATATAACCATGAACTAAGACACAGGCCAATTATATGTCGATAAAGCAGTTTTAGAACACTGATAAAGAATTCAAAAAAATTAAACAAATAGGGCATAACAAACCTTATGTTATTGCAAAGAGCTCAGTAGTTCTTCAAAATCGAAGGCAAGCCAATCGGATTTTGCTACAACAGCTTCTCGCAGCTGAACCCCAGCATAGCATATAAATAAGTCCGCACCACCTTGTTTCCGAGCCTAAAGAAAGACAAGAGTGAAAACTAGAAAGAATTTTAACAACATATGAGACCATTTACAGAATACAGCATAGAAAAATCGTATAAATAAGATCATAGCAATCATAGCAATCATCAAATTATAATGATCATTTTTCATAAACAAAAGAGAGCACTCTCAGTGCTAACCAATCTGCACTTGTCATTAGATGCTTAAAAGATCTAAAAGTGAAAACTATGGAAAATTGACAAATATTAATGTAAAAGGAAAGGAACACAAACGATACTTGAACAAGAAAAGAGTTGCAGATTTAGTAGGTAAGATGGAGAAGGAGCGCAAGAAAACCTTGGGGTGCTTGGTATCTCAAATGGAAGAGGCCTTTGATGCCTAAACAAGTAAACTAGAACTAATTCAAGAGAGCTTGTCAAGGAAAGGGAATTTTAATACCTGACATGCTAAATGGAAAAAAAAAACAGAGGAAGAAGACATGATTTACAGAATCACCCTACAATACAAGTTCAAAGAAATCAGTCTACGGTAAACATCCACCGATAGACTCAACCACGGCATACTGCTCTAAATTTTTTGCTACCAAAATTGAAGATTCCACCACTTCTCACAGCTTGTAACACCTGCAACAACAATCAATCTCAAGACCAAACTTGTAGAAAAAAAAAGTAGATAGTAAAACAGTAGGTTGTTCCAAAGTACAGTCGGTTCTCAATTTGTTCAAAAGTGAACGAACACTTGAAAATGAAACCTAAAAAAAGGTGAAAACTTGAAATTTAATCTCCATAATCTAGAAGGATAACCAATAAATTGAGGAAATATTTGATTATCACCCAAAAAAGTCAAACACATGCAGTCAAACCTAGATAATATTAGAAGCAATCGCCGGGTTACAACTGCTTCGTGTATCACTAAGTAAGCACCTACTTGTTATTGAACTAATAAAGAGGTTTTTTCTCCCCAGAAAATAGATCAAACTGCAGTGCAACCCTAAGGAATCAAGAAGGGACCTTGATGGTGGGGGTAAGAGGAGAGTTGAAGCGGGTCGACAACGAGGAGGAACACCCGCATGACGTCCTTATAGTACTGGAAGAAGGAGGTCGGCGGGAGGCGGATCTTGCTTTGGATCTTGAAAGAGGAGACGGAGGCAGGGAAGCCGAGTTCGATGAGGGCGAGCAGGAGCGGCGCGAGGGAGAAAATGACGAAGAGGAAGATGATGTTGTGGTAAAATAGGAGGTAGTCGGGCATCCGTGAGCGAGAGATTGTGCGAAAAGAGGAACGAAAATGCTTAGGGATAAAGAAGGTAAGGGGGGGAATGCGGCGGCAAACAAATTTCGGGGAGAGGGAAAGAAAAAAGCGGCAGTAAAAAATGGCGAAGGGGAAAAACGGCGAAGGGCAACGGCGAAGAAAAAAAAACACCGGTATTTAACATCACTTAATAGACAACGATTTTCAAAAACCGTTGTCATAACTCCAAAAAAGCGTACATAAACAACAGTTTTCAAAAACTGTTGTCGTAGCCTTTAAAAACCGTTGTCGTAGCCCCAAAAAAACATAAATAGACAACGGTTTTTAAAAACCGTTGTCGTAGGCCAAAAAAACTGCTAAAAGACAACGGTTTTTGTTAAAACCGTTGTTAAAAGGCAAAACAACAACGCTTTGGCATAAAACTGTTGTCTTTTCAGTGTTGTTGAATGAGGATTTTGTTGTAGTGAGAGGGGGTAGGGGTGCCTTTATGGCTAACAACTCTATTCTATTTTTCCTCCCTCTCTTCCTTGATGGTGGTCGGCCATTGTTTCTAGCTCTTCTCCTCTTCTCTTCCTCCTTTGTGGCCGGCGGCATCAACACAAGAGGAATCCTTGGTGGCCGGTTCAAGCTAGGAGAAGAAAGAGAGAAAGGAGGTTTTGTTTCTAGCATCCTTTGGAGCTTGGTGGTGGTGGCCGAACCTCTACATCCTTGGAGGAGCTTTGGTGGCCGAAACTTGGTGAAGAAGAAGAAGGGCTTGGGTGGTTCTCATCTCGGTAGATCGTTGCCCACACAACGGCCGAGATAAGAAGAGGAATATGGTAGGAGATCAAGAGGTTGTTTACTTGCAAAGAAAGGTATAACTAGTAATTATTTTTCGCATCATACTAGTTTTTCTTTGCATGAATTCCAAACACAAGAGGCTAGTGATTCTAGATTTTCGGATTAGATATTCGATGTTGTGTTTCTTTTGTTTTGTTTTTCGATATTGTGATTCGATTGTTCCTTTTGGTTAAACCTAGAGTTATATAAGGAAATTAAATATTAAATTTCTTTGAAGGCTTTGTCTAGGAAGTGGTGGTTGCTTCCATATCCAAGAAGGCCTAGTGCCTCGCCATGTTTAACCTGGAAGTCAATTTTAGAAATTAATATTTAATTGAATTTATAACATAGGTGGGTTTGGATCAATAATGTTAAGCATCATTTGCGATCTAAGTCTAAACCATTAAGAACAGATAAGTTAAATTTGGAATTAATAATGTTAAGTTCCGTTTGTGATTCCAAATTTAATTTCTAAAGAACACAATAAGTTGTTAGGAAAAGTTCGACACTTGTACAAAATTTTTGTACAGTGGAACCGACACGATCTTCTTAGGACCAACCAACAAGAGTATGCTTGCTTATAACTTATACTAGGATGAGAGTCTGGAAGCCCGCCCGGGAGGTCGTTAGGTTGTTAGGTCATGAGAGCATGCTCACTTATAACTCGCGCTGGAGCAAGAATCTAGAATCCCGACCGAGAGGTCTGTAACGACCCACCTTCTTTACTACTCTCTAAGGTGACCGTTACTTAACTTCTAACTCTACTTAATCAGTATGATCGAAACCACAAGGAGTCCCTACCAAAAAATTTCGACAGAGTCTCCCCTGTACCGGTGACCATAAACTGAGATACAAACATAGTATATATCAACCACAGGTGGTTGGAACATATAACAAACTCTCACGCAGTTAAATAAGTGTCAAACACTAAAATAACTACTTATTAAACAAAACTCATCTCAGCATACAATCCAAAACAAGAATGAACTCAAATGACCTGGAATGTAAGATACAATCTCAAATATTTATTAATCACTAAAATACGGAAACTTAATAATGTCCCAAGTCTCTCCCATAGTCCTGGCATCACACACCATCCGTGCCACCTTGTCGTCTTCCTTTGCTAAATCTTTTCCTTTCCTGTATCTGCAGTAAGAGGAAATGTAATCTATAAGCAAAATGCTTAGTAAGCGCTATCTAACTCACAAAAATCTCGATATGCATGTACATATATCTATAACATGAACTAACTGAATGCTTACTGAAGACTACTCATGCTCATCTAATAGTAAAGGAATCAAACATACTGAAATGCTAAACATGTAAAGCTACTCATGCTCTTCTAATAGCAAATAAAAGTAAGCAAATCTAAATAACATGCTAGCATAAAAGAAAGCTAAACTTGCTGATTTTAAAACAAAGTGAAACTTATTTCATTTGTTCTAAACTTATTCTTTAATACTTTTATACTTCTGTGAAACTTATTTTACTTATTCAAAAACTTATACTTATAATATTTCAAAATAGTAATCAACTTCTCTTAGGCCCAGACATAGTACCATCTTATGCGCGTTCCCTAATAGGTTGGGGTAGTGAGCCACCAATCCTAAAAGAGCATACCTCGGTCTACCAGGGCCAAGACCTCAGAATTGGACACCTAGATTTGTTTAACGACAACCTCAGAAGTCGGGTACTAGCCTCTTCAAAGTAAAATATCTTAATTACTTCTTCTTTAAATGCCTTGGCATTTTAATAAGCACCTTGTGTGCCAAAATCCCTAAAGTCTTGACTTTGGGATCTATTTAAGGCCTTGGCCTTTTTCTTTCTTTTCTTTATCTTCCTTATACTTTTCTTAAACTAAAAATACTATTAGGGTATTTTTTTTTCATATGCATCTATAAGTGAAATCAACTAGGTAACACACAATCATGCATATTTAAGGGAAATCTAAAGCCTTGTTCTATAATGCTATCCATAAACTATCTATTAGAAAAAATCTGCACTACTAAAGAAACTAAATACTTAAAGCAAATCTTCACTACAATGCTTAACAAAATTCTGTACTGCAATTCTTAACAGAAATCTGCATTTGCAATGTTAAATAAAAATCTGCACACAAATGCTTAATAAAAATCTGCACACTAATGCTTAATAAAAATCTGCACACTAATACTTAATAAAAATCTGCACTAAAATTCTACACTACAAGGAGATCTAAACTGCACTAAAATTCTGCACTACAAGGAGATTTCAACTGCATTAAAATTCTGCACTTCAAGGAGATCCAAACTGCACTAAAATTCTCACATGGCAATTATAAACCTAGAATTTCAGATTCTAGTAACCGGCTGAGACCAAATGGAATCCTTGATATTGACACATCCAATTACTTTAATTCTGAACATCAATTATGCCATTAAATTTATGGTCAGAAAGGAATTCTTAGTATAAAATCTATATTGATCAACATATAAATCTCTTTTCTCATCTTCTAAACTAAACTTCTACTCTGAAGTTACTACTTGCATATCTAAGTTACTCACATACTTCTCACCTGTTAAATTCATTACATCAATTCAAATCATCTATAGTCTTAATACATGATACTCACCAAAACAACATATTACAACATATTACATATGCTCATCTTCACTCTTTCATCCACACTTCTGCACTAAAGAGATTACACTACCTACTTCATTATAAAATAAACCAAAATCACTTTCGATCAACCTCCAATTAGCCTAATAAACCAATACTTAATCCAAGCCATTCTATGTTCATTACCTAATAACAGAACAAAGGGAAACTAAAAGCTTAAAGAAAAATCTAACTATATACTTGGAATAAAAGGCAGTTCGTTGCATAGATATATATATAAACTAAAACTGAAAATCTACATCTGAAATGTTTTCATGAAATCTGAAACTAACATGCTAAACTTAAAACTATAACTGCATATTTAAAGGAATGAACAGAAACTGTACAAATCCTAATACATAGCAAACCTCAAAGGCTGTTCTTATTCGTCGAATGGCAACCAGGAAAGTAACTGGCAACACCATCATGGTTTCAAGGAGAAAACACAAATCGAATTCACAACTCCAAATCCATTCAATGAAACATAAACAGAACCGAACAAGATCTGGCATAGTTAAAGGATCAAAACCTTATAGCCTAAAATTATGCTTCTATAACAAGATCTTACCTAAAGATTTCTCTAACTTAACTTACCATGTAAAGAACATCTCTAAACCAAAAGAAACAAGCAGCGTTCACGGAAATCACATTCGGAAATCCTAGAAAGCTCAACTCTACATCTACTATGGAATAAATGCTTGCCAAGTTGAATCCGAAACAACACCACAACCATCCCAAGAATAGGACAATCTAAAGAGATAGAGCCATCTAAAAAGAAAGGAATCCACACATGAAGCTAACTTGAATCCGAACTACTCCACAGAAATTCAAACTGCTAGTCTAATAAACTACTAAAGATCTAACTGGATACTCCTAAAACTAAAGCTGTTTATTCCCAATGCATAGCTCAAACCGGAACTAAGCAGTAAACTCAGAAGAGACCATTTGTGCCCATGAACATAGCACCAACTAAACCCTTTTCATTCCAAGAGAGAGACATTATAACCCTATCTAACCTCTTCCATATTCTTTTATTTGTCCAGGTATACATATCCCCAACAGAACCTGCACTAGAAATCCTGAACACTTCACCAAATCATTAAACACTTTAACAACCCGTAGCCTTGACATACCCCCCTTCAGATTGCTCACCAATACTAGAAATTACATTAAAATCTCCTATCCTGTATAGCATATTCCAAAAATAAAGTAGGAAACTAAATCCCTAGTAAGTTAATTCTGTATAGTATGTACCGAATACAAAGAAGGAACAATCAAAACTAGAAAACTAAATCCCTAGCATGTTTAATTTTGTACAGGGTTCTTAAGCATGCCTCCGCAGAAATAAAAAAAACACAGCACATAAGCAAATCTGTGCAGCATGATCCGAAAACAGAGAAAGCGAGGAAACTTATGCAAAGCTTCGGGAACAAGGAGAGAATCAAGGATTAAACCTCGGAGCTATCCTACTGCAGGTGAGTAGCAACTTACCCTTCGTGTTCTTGGACTTACAACCGAAGAAGGAAGACTTCTAGGGTTCGGGTCTCTTGAAATCGTGGCCTCTCTTCATGCTCACGGGTCCTTCTTGACGAGAAGAGCTCACGGAAATCCCCTTCGGTCGGCTGCCAGAGATGAAGCTAGGGCTTCGTTTTCCTTCGCTCGGGCAGAATCGGCGCACGCATGAAGAGGAAGAAGGGAGAAAGAATTAGGTCACGGGTAATCACAATCAAGTCCTAAGTTCTCTTCTTATAACCTTAATATTCTGTTAACTACTATTGCTTATATATATTTCGCTTCCCTTCTTATTAATAACATCCGCATGAACACTTGGTTAACTGCGCCTTGCTTAAGGCTTGGATCTGGTTAGGGTTGCGGGTTTGAGTCTCGGCTTGGACATTTTTTTGTCGAAACTTCTTTCGTCTAGTAAAAATACCAAAAAACCTCCAAAAATTACATAAAAATACTCTAAAAATTTCTAAAAATCTCTAGAATATTTCTAAAGTATTTCTAAAGTATTTCTAAATATTTTTGAATTATTTTTGGGGCTCAAAATGAGGAAATTTGGGTTGTTACAAGGTCGCTGGTCATGAGAGCATGCTCACTTATAACTCACGCTGGGGTGAGAGTTTGGAGGCGTGAGAGCATGCTCACTTATAACTCGCTCTGGGGTGAGAGTCTGGAAGTGTGAGAGAATGCTCACTTATAACTCACACTAGGGCGAGAGTATGGAATCCTGACCCGGAGGTCGTTGGGTCCTGAGAGCATGCTCACTTATAACTTGCACTGGGGCGAAAGTCTGGAATCCTGACCAGGAGGTCGTTGGTCATGAGAGTATGCTCACTTATTACTCGTGTTGGGGCGAGTGTCTGGAGGCATGAGAGCATGCTCACTTATAATTCGCGTTGGACGAGAGTCTGGAAGTGTAAGAGCATGTTCACTTATAACTCGCGCTGGGATGAGAGTCTAGAAGCGTAAGAGGATGCTCAATTATAACTCACGTTGGAGTGAGTCTGGAATCCCGATCGAGAGGTCGTTGGTCGTGAGATCATGCTCACTTATAGCTCGCGCTGGGGTGAGAGTCTGGAATCCCGACTGAAAGGTCGTTGGTCGTGAGAGCATGCTCACTTATAACTCGCGCTGGGGCGAGAATTTGAAATCCTGATTGAGAGGTCGTTGGTCGTGAGAGTATGCTCACTTATAGTCATTGTCTGTCTATAAATCTCTTGGGAGGTTCAGCTAAAAGGTAGCCACCCTCACACAACTATTGAATTGTCCCTTCAGCCCCTAGAGTGAGGGTGGTTGCAATCTGATTCCCAAAGATCCCACCAAATTCTTGGGATTCAAGGTAGGTTTTTCCCCTGACCTCGAAATGGTTGTCCTCTTCAACCTTGTAAAATAATAGCTTAGACTTGGAGGTGTCTAGTTCGACTTGTAGGGATTCCAACCGGGCTTCTTGGGTGTCTAGGTTACCTTGTTGTTCCAAGATCTGCATGTCTCTGGAAGATATTTCTCTAAGTAGCTCAACAAATCCTGAAGCAAGGGAAGCCTTTAGCTCTTGTAACAACGTTGTCTACCTAGTTAAGTCTGACAATGCTTTAGTTTTTAAGGCCACTTTCGCATGAACCTTATACTCACTAGCAGCCAATAGAGATTCTAACTTTCTTTTATCCTCTTGGCAAGACTCCCCCAGCTGTTGAGACTCTCTCAAAGTTTGTTCCATGCAAGCTAATAGCCCCTCTTGGAATTCTACCTCCTATAACCGGGCCGCCTCCTCCCTCGGGTTGGAGGCAAAAAGTTTCAATTCCTAGACACGCTCCTTTAAGATTTTATCATCCCTCTTCAGGTCCACCACTAGGTGGATTATGCTTAACCTTGAGACATAGAACTAAAAACGAACAACATTGAGAAAAGTTGTCAGAAAAAGGCTCATTTGTTGGAAGAAATAGCACAAACTTGCCAAGGTGATAGCCCAAGCGTACTCATCTGCGTGCTCTTGATTTGAAAGGTCCCTTGGGTGTTTCCTTACATCTGCCCAAGGCTCAACTAAGGGACCTCGTAGCTTCAAACCCCTATTGGAGGGAGGAACGGAGGCACTTCCTTGTTTAGAGGGAAAGTCGAAAGAGGATTTAAATTAGCATTATGGTTTGGCAAAAGAGCTTGGCCTCATGGAAATGCCTCGACTAGAGCCGGACGGTTGGGACAGACGGATGGGTGATATAGGATGATAAATTTCCTCGGTCATCCGTGGTTGTCGAGTGGAGGAAGGCACAGGAGAAGCACTAGGTGGTTTGAGAATAGAAGGTCTGGGCGGAGAGTGAGCCACACGCATTGGTTTCTTTCCCTGAGCAAAGGAAGTCAGAAGCTCAATAGGCAGTCGCCTGGGTGTGGATCATTCGAATATGACTAGAGCACTCGAGTGGTATCTTTTGGTGAGCAGGACATTGGATTCGTTAGACTTAGAGAGAGTTGTTGTTATTTGAGGAATGCTGGGAATTGAGGCCACTAGCTCGAACTCATGCTTCTCCCAAATCTCCTTGCCTAGTAGGTTTAGGGTATCTTTATTTACCCAAGCTCCACTAAAGAGGAAGGCTCTAGATATGGTCTCGGCTGCACTCATGATACTTGTTAAACGCAACTGTAGGAAAATATTATTTGAAGCTAAGTAAAAAAAATGAATACGAGTCTTACCAAAGGAGAGGGCCAGCTCGAATCTAGCTGGACTCAATCCGTACATATATAACTGCTCTTCTTGAAGCAGCACCGAAATATCAAAGCTAAGTCTAGTTAATTTTGATATAGCCCTGCTAAGAGAGGGTTCTTTATCGATGCCGCCCATGGTGGGTGCAGGCTGGAGGCTTTGTTGCCAAACATGTGGCCAGGAAACTGGATTTGGCAGGCAAATGAAAAAGTAATTATTTTTCCAATCGCTGCCTTGTGCCATGAATTTCTCATAAAGACTGTGTTTTGTCTGGGAAACAAAGTGAAAACAACCTTCGACCACTTATTGGGGATAAAAGTAGTGAAATAAACGGAGGAAGAGAGGAACCTCAAATAGGCCGAACACAATGAATGCCCCGCATATTACATGAGTTAGTTATTGAAGAGGAATGTGAAAGTACTAACTTACCTCGATGATAAACGAAGGGAGAGGGAATCGTAGGCCTACCTGCATTTGCTCCTTAAAGAAAGCTATATAATATGGAGGAGGAAGGTGGGGATGAGCCTGTGCAGTTGGTACCATGATATGCAAAGAGAGAGGAATGTCATAGTTGTACCGAATATCATCGAGATCTATATTGAGGAATTGGGAAACTAGGTGGGTATAAGCCATACCAGAAGTAGTGATCAGGAGGGCTAAGAAAAGGATTCAAATAGCGAGAGTAAGATGGAGATAATGGAGAAGAGACAAGGTCGTTGGAAATCACAAGTTTGGAACTCTAGGAGGAAGAAGATGATGAAGACGAAGGGTTTAGGGTCTTTAATGGGTTCTCTAAGGAAATTCTTTAAATATCCCTTTTAATGTGGATCGTTGGATTAGGAAAATGAGAAAGCAGACTAATGATCATGGCCACTGGATCAGAGGGCGAGGTGACATGATCCTAGAAAATTGGGAGCTGATTGTTATGCCAGAAAGTAAGGTTGGAAGACATGTGCCACCAGTAAGAAGTGCACAATTACGATGGATGGAACAAGTATATCATTATCAAAAAAAAGTTGGTACTTATACCAAGGCAGATTTGCCCTTGTCACTAAGCGGCTAACACTAAGATCCCTTAAGGACTGGTTGGCCTTAAGTGAAGGCAGGTCTCTTACTCCTCCACCTTTTTCAAGCGCTTAAGGAACCAATTGACTTAAAAGTCTATCCGAGTCTTAGAGACTAGTCGGGTTTGGTCTAGTCAGTCTCGGTCCTGCATGTCTAAGAGATTGTTCTTATCTAAAGTTCTATCACACACCGGACTAGGAAATTGTGCTCGGCCCAGTAAAAGATAGGTGGAAACTTTAGGTTCTCTTTTAAAACAACAAGACGCAAGGAGATAAGCAGTCACAAATGAACAAGTAGAACAACCAAACATAATTTCAAATATATTATGGGTGAAGATCTTGATCACATAGAGAGCAAAACTATAGACTACCGCTATTCATCGGGAAGTACAAAAAGACTACTTTAAAATAGATAAAAAAAATCAGGTGGGTGCTTTTTGATGGTCCAAGAAGTTGGCGGGGGGAGTGGATGGTAGGTAGCCTTTTTCTTGTAGCTGCTTGATCGCACCGTCGACTCCAAAACTAAGAGCAT
Source organism: Zingiber officinale (assembly GCF_018446385.1). Lineage (NCBI taxonomy): Eukaryota > Viridiplantae > Streptophyta > Magnoliopsida > Zingiberales > Zingiberaceae > Zingiber > Zingiber officinale. The sequence goes on from NC_055988.1 coordinate 128,946,008, forward strand.
TGACGATGAAATCGACAATTGACATGTTGAAATCTTTTGACGCTAAGAGGATTTTCTTTTATGCTTCAAACCAATCATTTTTTCTCTTTTTGATAAGAAGTGAGTTCCACCCGAGCAACTCTCAGCTCTGTTAAAAGACCTACTACATCATATTTGCTAGCATTCATAGCAGCCTGATCAGCCTCTAAGTTTGCCCGAAGGGTCTCCAGCTCAGTTTCTTGGGCGTCCACCCTCTATTGCCATTCACCCACCAATTGAGTTTGGATCGCAAGCTCCGCAACATGGATAGCCTTCGAGTCTTTCAGTTGGGCAGCCATGCACTAGATTTCGACAGTCTTCTCGTCGAGCTTGGTCAGTATATTTGCTTGGCGAGCAGTCTCTGAGCGAAGCCTCTCTTTCGAGGTTTTTAGGACAACTTTGGCTTTCTGTGCCCGCTCGACGTCAGTTTGGTTCTTCGCCCGAACCTCTTGAAACTCTTTTTCTACTTGGGTCCATTCTAGTTGAGCCTGACTTGCTTGGCTCAAGCTAGAAGAACTGTCGGGCGTGTCTGCTTTAGATAGGTGTTTCTTCACATCTTCATTTTCTTGGGCCAAAGCCACAAACTTTTGCAAGATACCCAGCCCGAACGCCCATTGTTGCATAACAGAGATTATCAAGAAACACTATAATGAAAAATATTTGAAGTTTGTGAGGTCACTGTAGTTAGATTGAAAGAATACTCATCCATCACCCTTGCTGGCATAAGGTCGCCTAGCTTGTTCGTGGCAGCCTCCCAAGCTTCCATCAGTGGCCCCAGTAATAGTACCCGACTGCTTGATAGAGGAGTGGATGGTAGGGATGTCAGGATAAGGGCGGACGAAAGATCATACAGGGCATAGAATTTGTAAAGCTTCTTAGGCTCTATACTAGAAGGGGAGGCTAAAGTTCCCATTAGGGCAGTGACAGGGAAAGTGGTTAGCGGCAAAGAGGTAACGACCGTAGGCTCGGTCAGTTGGGAGGTAGCCTCTTGAATGAGTCTACTAGGAGGGAGAGTTGAGGTACACAAAAGGGCAGATAAGATCTGTTTAGAAGATTGCTCTTGGGCCTCCTCTAGGGTGGGCTCAAGGTCAGGTGAAGGTATGTGACTGGGAGATGAGGGTTCCTCAAGAGCTTGAGCGGGGAGGATGACCCTACACCTCTTACATCTCTTCTGTGATGACCCCTCCTTGGAAGGACCCTCAGATGTCGGAAGAGGCTCGGTCAGCTGGACCTCTAGCACCGATCGTCTCATGGGGTCCGACTGCGTGGCTACTGGTCACCTCGCCAGAAGGGTAGGTCGGTTGCTAAGCCAGCTCGACTAGCAACATCTACTCCTTTTGTCATAGTGCATCTTCTTGCAGTTGTATGCACTTAGAGGTTATGCCCTCAAAGAAAGCATCCACTATATAAAATAAAGGAAACCTTAATTAGAGGTAATGTAATGTACCAAATTGTAAACCTTACCAAAGGAGCAGTGAAGCTTCGCTCGGACAGGACTAAGTCTGAATAAATACATCACTCCTTCCTGCAACAACTTAGAATCGTAGTACTACACTCTGCCCACTTTCTCCAAGAAGGAGATGATGATAGGTCTAACTTGAAGTTCCCTAGATTAGGAAGCGGGGGAAGGTCTGAGCGTCAGGCAGTAGGGTAGAAAGTCTGCTTGGGTATCCCAACAAAAAAAAAAGTAGTCCTTCCACTTTTTGTTGGAAGAAGATAGGTCTTTAAAAAACATAACATTCTGGTGAGATTAAAACAAAAAGACCCCTAACTCTGATTTTATTAGGTAAACGAATAGGTGAAAATTACTAGAGGTAGGTGGAATATCAAGCAGACAAAGCAACATTAACATATCGCACATGTTGCGAAATGCATTCAGGGCAAGTTGGGAGAGGGGAATGTTAAAATATTGGCTCACCTCATAAAGAAAGGTGGGGATTGGAAAATACAAACCAACTCTGATTTGGTCCTTGAAGAAGGTGGCAAAGCCTGGGGGAAGACGATGGGGATGATCTTGAGAAGAAGGGAGGTGAATAGGATAGCTCTTAGGAATTTTGTATTGCAAGCAAAGAGCATGTTGGTCAGCATTATCAAAATTTGAGTGGGTAAGTGTACTAGGGAGAAACAGATTCTTGGGTCATGAAAATATAAGAAAGTAATGAAAGATTTGAAAGAAGGCTTACTAGTCGGAGATCGAAAGGAAGACGAACTAGTTGAAGGAAATCATCAGAGAGGAGAGCAAAGAAAATGAAGCATAGAGTAATGCACTTTTGCGCCGCTTAAGGTTTTTAAATATAAGCTACAGGGCCTAGCCCCATTACATCTATTCGATTTAATCAATTTGCCCCTTGCTGACTGTTGATGGATAATTAGAAAAGGGAGCAGTGCCGTTGTTTTGTAGGAAAATGTGTGTGACTGCCGTCACTTTAGAGAGTGTGTTAGTGGGACACGTGGCACTCTCCTATGAAAGGGCATTTATGATGGAAGAGACAGCTGAATCATTGCATTGAAATACCCTCTCACGTATCAGTAGCACATTTTTAGATGCAAAACTCCTAATATATCCGTTATTTAAGAATAATTAATTTCAATACTAAAAAATGGGCAGGAACATCTCAATTTGGGCTAAAAGAATACTCATGTCTAGTCAATCGGCTATTAACCTCCTTCGACTAGACTTGAAGAGAAGGCTAGTGATATGGGGTGTTAATTGAGAACCTCAGGTTGAAGTGGAAGGTGAAGTCAAGTTGAGATGGAGGTCCAAGTCAAGAAAAGGTAGCGGTCAAAAGGTCACCCTTAGATAGAGCTCGTCCTCTCATCCAGTAGTAAGGACCCCAATTCAAGGACGACCGGTCCTGCCAAAGGAACAAATATCTCAATCCTAGGTACAGTCAATGACCCGACCAGATTTGAACAGCTCGAGATATTACTTTAGTAATTAGGGATCAATCCCCAATTGTGATGATGTCCAATTGAAAGGTTGGTCTAGTCCCTAGGGACTTAGTTTTCTATTCCATAGAAGATAAGTAGTCCAGTATACGACAGGACGACCATAAAGCAATCCGAGGTCAAGGGAGTCGCTTCTATAATTTCACTCATATCTCCAGACTCCCAGCATATATTCAAGCGACCCTAAGAACTAGACAGTATTTCACTCAGATCTTCAGACTTCCAACATATATTCAAGAGACCCTAAGAACCAGATGGTATTTTACTCAGATATCTAGACTCCCAATGTATATTCAAGTGACCATAAAAACTAGATGATATTTTAATCAGATCTTTAGACTCCCACTATATATTCGAGTGACCCTAAGAATTGGATGGTATTTCACTCATATCTCCATACTCTCAGCGTATATTCGAGCGACCCCCTAAGAACTAGATGGTATTTCACTCAGATCTCCAGACTCCCAATATATATTCGAGTGACCCTAAGGATAGGGTGGTATCTCACTCAGATCTCTGGCATTACCACACATGTATACAAGAGCAATACAAAGTGTAGGACAACCTTATAAAACTCAAGGTTGCATGTATTATTCACTCGGGAAGGTCAATGCTCGGCCGAGATATGCTGAGGGAATAACATTGCCAAAGAATCCTAACAACTTGTCAGATAATAATAACTATCTATCAGAGAATATTCTTCTAAGATGATGTAGATTCAGGGAAACTTCCTTGGAGATGATTATACTTACCCTCAACTGACACATTATGACCGCATATTCCTTCAACCATCTCATTGATGGCGTTAGTTACAAAAATGATGCACATGGATAGCGGAAGATTCCTTGGACTAGCTATATGTCATTCCAGGATGCATATATGCTACTGTGCAACAACTTTTGACACCCGACATTCTCTGTTTTCTCATGATTGCGAAGGTCATAGAGGTGATATATAAATAGGGTGTCCTCTTCGATGGGACGGTACACACACTTCATTATACTACACACACATCCTGCTGTTCATCACTACTATTTTACTTTTCGCTCGGGTAATATATTAACTTGAGTGTCGTAGGGCCTTCGCTAGGGATCCCTTCCCTAGTTTTTGGGCGTTGACGTTCTATTGGCCTATTTGAGTGTGCAGGGAGCTTAGCGCACTAACAAAGAGTACTCGATCCAACCTAGAGGTCTTCATCCGATCAAAGTCATAACCATATACCCAATGTACCATCTTCTACTTTTAGACAGGATCAATAAATTTTAAAGAAGAGTGTCCTTTAGTGACATGGTTAAATGGCTATTTCACATAATTCTCAAAGATAAAGAAACAAGGTAGAAAATTTAAAAAATGTCCATAATTATCCATACAATTTGAAGAGTTATTCTTTTTCAAAATTTATCAAAACAACACCACACCTTTAATTTAATAACAATACTCTTTGTCCTTTAATGTTTAATGTTTGTGAAGCATCTTGGGATAGCTTTTGTCAAAACTACCTCATTGTGATTTGTGAGGGGCACTTTGGGTATCAAATTAAGAAGAAAAAAAAAAACTATTTTGATAAATTTTGAAGAAGAGTACCTTTTTAACAATATGGATAAAAGGGTGGCTTTTTGTAGAATAGCTATTAAAAACCTACTTACCTACCAACGCATACCCCATCCTTGAATGTGATGCTCTATCAAACATTCATAGAAGTACTCAAGTTAATTAGCTTTTCAAAAAACATGGCATGAGAAAGGCAGTGTGTATATCTAACCCTTAATTTACATATATCCTGAATGCCCCCCTCATTTTCAAAAAACATGACTCAAAATTAAAAGAAGATCCATAATTATCCATATCATTAGAAGAGTTTTCCACTTTCAAAATTTATCAAAAAGCATTTCATCCCTAATTTAATACTCCAAATATCTCTCTACACTTTATCGTGAAACACCTTGCAATAAGTTTAATCAAAACTATACTAAGATGGAATACTTACGGACAAAGGGATTGTTGGGGAGAGCTTTTGCTATTTGAAAGTGATTCTAATTATAGAGATTATTTTGAAGTTAGTGAGAAGTTAAAGTACGAAATGTTTAGAAATAAAAGTCAAAAGTTAATATAAGATAACATTTAAGTGTTTGATGAATAATTATTTCCAAGCTTAATTTTTAGTTGACAACAATATCCTTAAACTATATAAATTAATCTTTTTTAATCAAATAAATATAATTTTGATACACTATCAATAATAATGTATTTATATAAATATTATTATATTTTGAATATTATATCAAAATTATTTTTTATAACATGAATATTGAAAATGTATAAAATTTATAAAAATATAAATATAAAAAATGACAAAATTTTTTATAAATATATAAAATATGTATAAAAAATTATGGAAATACAAATTATATAAAAATAAAAATATTATTTAAAAAATACTTAATAAGTTATAATTATTCTTTTTAAATTAAAACTATAGGAGCAATTATGTAAAATGATAAATTTATTAAGGATATAAATGTCAACTTTTAATTTTAGACCATAAATAAAAAAAAAAAGAAGCAAGAAAAAGCATTAAGGATATGATTATTATTTTAATTCGGAAAAAGTAGTAGGGAGGTTGATACCAACTGTAACAACCTACCTTCCTTACTACTCTCTAAGGTGACTGTTACTTAACTATTAACTCTGCTTACTAGTGTTACTTATGCTAATATTAGCAATACTCAACTTTGTCACGCCCCCAGAGAAGTTCCTACCGAAAAATTTCGACAGCGTCTCCTCTGTACCGGTGACTATATGGAGCATACATACACAAAAGAAATAACATCACCATACAGTTTAATAAAATCAGATCATGCAAGTAATGAATAGCGGAAACATAATGAAATACAACTTCTAACTCCAAAATTTTCTTATCAACCTAAATAAAGAATTAATCTAAACAAATTCTTAAACTAAGTCCCAAGGCTTCTATAGTCCAGACATCACACATCCATCCACACCTCCTTGTCGCCTTCCTTGACTATAGCTTTTCCTTTCCTTTATCTGCAGTAAGAGGAAATACAAACTATAAGCAAAATTGCTTAGTAAGCGCTATCTAACTCACAAAACTTGAATATGCATGTGAATATACTGAAATCTAAAAGCTGAATGCTCAAAAGGAAAACTAATCATGCTCATCTACAAGCAAAAGAAACATACTAAAATGCTAAACATGTAAAACAAATCTATACAATCATGTAGCATAAAGAACTAAACTTGCTGAATTTTAAACACTTTCTGAATCTTATTTCACTTGTTTAAAATCTTATACTTTATACTTTTATACTTATGTGAAACTTATTTTACTTGTTCAAAAGCTTATACTTTTAATACTTCAAAATAATAATCAACTTCTCTTGGGCCCAGGCGTAGTAACATCTTATGCGCGTTCCCTAATAGGTTGGGGTAGCGAGCCACCAATCCTAAAAGAGCAGACCTTGGTCTACCAGGGCCAAGACCTCGGAATTAGATACCTGAATTTGTTTAACGACAACCTCGGAAGTTGGGTACTAGCCTCTTCAAAGTAAAATATCTTATTTACTTCTTCTTTAAATGTCTTGACATTTTAATAAGCACCTTGTGTGCCAAAATCCCTAAAGTCTTGACTTTGGGATCTACTTAAGGCCTTGGCCTTTTTTCTTTCTTTTCTTTATCGTGCTTATACTTGTTAATACCTCTATTAAAAAGATGTCTCATACAAAACTGCACTAAAATGCTTATTAACTCTGCACTGAAATGCTTAACAGAATTGCATGGAAATACTTAATAAAACTGTACTAAAATGCTTAACAGAATTGCATGAAAATACTTAATAAAATTGTACTGAAATGCTCAATAAAACTTCATACTATGCTAATTAAAATTCTGCATATTTAGCTAACAGAAATCTGCATACTATGCTAACAAAACTGCACTATAAGCTTAACGAAACTGCACTTGAATGTTAACTAAAATCTGCACTTGAAATGCTTAATAAAATCTGCTCTAAGATTGGAGTTCTGCATATAATACATATCAAAATCTGCAAGCAATACTTATAAAAATCTGCATATCATACATATCAAAATCTGCAAGCAATACTTATAAAAATCTGCGTACAATACTTACAAAAATCTGCATGCCATACTTATCAAAATCTGCAAGCAATACTTATAAAAATTCTGCGTACAATACTTATAAAAAATCTGCATGTCATACTTATCAAAAATCTACGTACAATACTTATAAAAATCTGCATGTCATACTTATCAAAATTTGCAAGCAATACTTATAAAAATTCTGCACTACTACAAAATTTCTGCATGCCAAGTAACCATAATTCTGCTTGCTACACTGTCTAACTTCTGCCGGTTAAAGGATTAATGACACAGGGTTGTTCTTGCCCGTGGAAACACAAAAGGAGTGGCTTTTCTAAGCTCCAACAAATTAAGTTTCACAGGAATTTCCAAGACCACTAAACTGTACAACAAGCTCTATTCCAAACTAAACTTCACGGAACTGGGTTGTTCATTTCTATAAGTCCTTTAGATAAAAGTCTAATAGACACAATCAATCCTTACTGCATTACTCATAAAAAATAAACTCATTCTTACACATGGCAGCAAGATGGAACACTACTACTACAAAGTTAACAGCAATGATTCACAAAATCAGCAAACATGCTCAACATTCAACTCATAAGCCTTTAAAGGTCTACTAGACACAAAACCATTTCACTGCATCCTCATCTAGAGGGTTTTTCCTACACATGGCAGCACACTTAAAAAAAAAACTATTCCTTACAGCATGCTTCGAAATAAAATCAAGGAGGAAACAAGAATCCAAATCCTCAATTCACGGCAGCAAGCTTCACAAGCAACTTCACAGCATGCTTCAAAAAATCAAGAGAAACAAGGAAACATCAAATCAAATTCGGAACCACTCTTACCGCAGGTGAGTAGCAACTTACCCTTCGTGTTCTTGGATTTGCAACCGAAAAGAAAGCAACTAGGGCTTCGGGAAAAACTCAAACTTCGGCTCTTCTTGTGTCTACAACTTCTCTTCGACGAAAGGATCATATCCGAGTGAAAACCTCACGAGAATACTCCTTCATCGGCCGTCGGAGACGAAGCCCTAATCACGACTTCGTTTTCACCCGAGCTGTCGCCGTCGCATGAGAGAGGTGAGGAGAGAATTAGGTTAGGTCACGGGAAACAAAAATCTAAGTTTTTTCTTTGTTATACCTAAGGTTCCTGTTCAATGCTATTCCTTAAATATATATCGCTACCTATCTGATCAACATCGACCGCTTGCACACTTGGTCAGCCGGATTCACTTAAAACCTGGTTCGGGTCGGGTTACCGGTTCGAATCTCGGCTTGGACATTATTTTTGTCGAAACTTCTTTCGTTTAGTAAAAATACCAAACGACCTCCAAAAATTACATAAAAATACTCTAAAAATTTCTAAAAATCTCTAGAATATTTCTATAGAATTTCTAAGTATTATTAAGGACTTTTAGAACTTAAGACAAGGAAATTTTGGGTCGTTACAATTCCCCATATCTTATAAAAAGTTCATCCTCGAACTTAGAATAATTCTGGATACTTCTGTCTCATACTGTCCTCACGCTCCCAAGTAACTTCCTCGTTAGGGCTGTAAGTGGAGAGGCTATCCGGGAAAAGTCTTCCACGAATTTCCTGTAGTACCCAGCTAAACCAAGGAAGCTTCTGATCTCCCTGGCATTCTTGGGTCTTCTCCAGTTGTTGACCGCTTCTATTTTGGCAGGATCTACTTGAATACCTTCTTTAGAAATGATGTGACCTAGAAATGCCACCTGCTCTAACCAGAACTCGCACTTTGAGAATTTAGCATAAAGTTGATTTTGCCGAAGGGTCTGCAGTACTATCCTCAAGTGTGTGTCATGCTCCTCTAGGGTTCTGGAATAGACTAGAATGTCGTCGATGAACACAATGACAAATTTGTCAAGTATTCTCTGAACACTCTGTTCATCAAGTCCATGAAGACTGCAAGTGCATTAGTCACACCAAAAGGCATGACTACGAACTCATAGTATCCGTATCTAGTCCTAAAAGCTGTTCTGAGTATATCACTTTCCTTCACTTTCAACTGATGGTATCCAGAGCGCAGGTCTATCTTGGACAACACTGTTGCCCCTTTCAATTGATCAAATAAATCATCAATTCTGGGCAGTGGGTACTTGTTCTTGATTGTCACTTGATTCAGAGCCCTATAACCTATGCACATCCGCATAAATCCATCCTTCTTCTTGACAAACAACACAGGAGCTCCCCATGGTGAATGACTAGGGCGAATGACGCCTTTGTCAAACAGCTCCTGAAGTTGTTCTTGTAACTCTTTCAGCTCTGCTGAAGACATTCGGTATGGAGCTTTTGAAATTAAACTTGTGCTAGGAACCAACTCAATTCCAAACTCCACTTCTCTGTTGGGAGGTAGTCCAAGTAATTCTTCTAGAAATACCTCTGGATACTCACAGACTACCCGAACATCTTCCTGCTTGGGTTTTTCTTGTTCTTCCTTTTATTGCCCTTGCCCTTCCAATTCTGATTACTTGACTGGGGTTTCTGGCTCCCCACTTTCTTGTCTTCTATCTTGACTAGCTTGTGTTGCATTTGTTGTGCCTTGATGCTGTTCAGAAAATGCTCAGCGACTAACGCCCTACTGACCAGTTCTTCACCAGTCTGTGGTCGATGAGTCCCACTACTCACGTTAAGTGCTATTTATGGCCTCAGCATTCAAAGCATCAGTCTGACTCGTTCTTTCTATGTACTTACTAGCTCGGGACAAAGGCGAGCTAGTCTGTTGAATCTCTTTACTGCTTCTTCTACTGGCAGGTCACCTTGTCTGAACTCGATAAATTCTTCATAGTGTTTATTTGTGACTCGAAGATGGAAGAATTCTTCGTAGAATTCTGCCTCAAAGTCAGCCCAGCTCATCTGATTGGCTGCTCTCTTGCTCTTAATTATCTCCCACCACATGCGGGCATCTCCAGATAGGCAGAAAGAGGCACACTTGACCTTCTCGACTTTTGGCCAGTCAAGAAGCTCTATGGTGCTCTCCAGTGTCTTAAACTAAGCCTGAGCATCCCAGGGCTTAGTCGTGCCCGAGAAGCTTTCTGGCTTCAGCTTCAGCCACTGTATCAGATATGCTTCTTTTCTTCTAGGTGCTGTGGCGACTTCCAGGGCGGCTGGTGGAACCTCAGTCACCACTGGAGTCTCCACATTGACAGTTGTAGGAGTGGGAGGGACTAGCTGCTGATTAGCCATCATATTGACAATCACTTATTGCTGCTCTGCTACTTGTCTCTGGAGTTGAGCAACAACTTCAAAAAGATTGGTCTCAGTTGTTCTGGGCTCCTCGTTCTCCTGAGCTCTGTTCTCAGTACTAGTGGTACGGGGACGCCCTCTTCTTGACATCTCTTCATGCAGAGGGAAAACTTGAAATCATCACTATACTTTCTAGATATATCTTACTTAAGCATGATTCTTGACTTTAAACACATATGAGCAGGTACTTCTAAATATTTCTCTATACTGCAAGCACTAAAGGAAAAGCATAAAAGAAAGTACAAATACATTCTTACTTGAAGACGGCAAGGTTGGTGCTGATGTGTGATGCTGGAGAATAGGAACTGCTCTGATACCAACTGTAACGACCCACCTTCCTTACTACTCTCTAAGGTGACCGTTACTTAACTATTAACTCTACTTACTAGTGTTACTTATGCAAATATTAGCAATACTCAATTTTGTCACGCCCCTAGAGAAGTTCCTACCGAAAAATTCGGCAGCATCTCCTCTGTACCGGTGACTATATGGAGCATACATACACAAAAGAAATAACATCACCACACAGTTTAATAAAATCAGATCATGCAAGTAATGAATAGCGGAAACATAATGAAATACAACTTCTAACTCCAAAATTTTCTTATCAACCTAAATAAAGAATTAATCTAAACAAATTCTTAAACTAAGTCCCAAGGCTTCTATAGTCCAGGCATCACACATCCATCCACACCTCCTTATCGCCTTCCTTGACTATAGCTTTCCCTTTCCTTTATCTGCAGTAAGAGGAAATGCAATCTATAAGCAAAATGCTTAGTAAGCGCTGTCTAACTCACAAAAACTCGAATGTGCATATAAATATAGCAATGCTAAAAACTGAATCTGTAAAAAGAAAACTACTCATGCTCATCTAATAGCAAAGCACTAAAATTTACATACTCATGATATACAAGAATAAAACTGCATGCTGGAAGACAAGGCTAATCATGCACAATAACTAATCAGGAAACAAATAAAACTAATACTGCATGCTTCGAATCAAAAGAAACTAACTTGCTGAATTTTAAACACTTTCTGAATCTTATTTCTTTTGTTTAAAAATAACTTATACTTTAATACTTCAAAATAATAATCAACTTCTCTTAGGCCCAGGCATAGTACCATCTTATGTGCGTTCCCTAATAGGTTGGGGTAGCGAGCCACCAATCTTAAAAGAGCAGACCTTGGTCTACCAGAGCCAAGACCTCGGAATTGGACACCTGAATTTGTTTAACGACAACCTCGGAAGTCGGGTACTAGCCTCTTCAAAGTAAAATATCTTAATTACTTCTTCTTTAAATGTCTTAACATTTTAATAAGCACCTTGTGTGCCAAAATCCCTAAATTCTCGACTTTGGGATCTACTTAATGCCTTGGCCTTTTTATTTCTTTTCTTTATCTTGCTTATACTTGTTAATACCTCTATTAAAAAGATGTCTCATACAAAACTGCACTAAAATGCTTATTAACTCTGCACTGAAATGCTTAATAGAATTGCATGGAAATACTTAATAAAACTGTACTGAAATGCTTATTGAAACTGCACTAAAACTAAATCTGCATACAAGCTTAATCAAATCTGCCTACAAACTTAATCAAAATTCTGCACTATAAACTTAATCAAAATTTTGCACTATAAGTTTAATCAAAATTCTGCACTATAAGCTTAATCAAAATTCTGCACTATAAGCTTAATCAAATCTACACTATAAGCTTAATCAAATCTGCCTACAAACTTAATCAAAATCTGCTCTAAGATTGGAGTTCTGCATATAATACTTATCAAAATCTGCAAGCAATACTTATAAAAATCTGCATACCATACAAGCTTAAATTAATCAAAAACTTGTTGGAATTAAAACCTATATAACTTGTTTCATTTTAACAAAAACTTGCGGCAGAAATGTTATACCACATCCAATGAATCCAAGGGTTCCATATATAAGAAAAACTAATAGCGAAAGATCCATAGCAAAACTAAACAAACTGGTTTGCGATACACGGCAGTAACAAGCGATCTAAACAACACTAAACTGCATCTAAGAAAAACAAATAAAACTGGGATGCTAAAACTGAGATGCTAATTAAGGTAACAAGGAAATCTAAGTTTGATATGCTAACTTCAAGGGACTGCATACTAAAGAGAAAAAAATCACCCATACTAAGCTTCATGGCTGTTCTTGTTCGGGTTTAACAGAAAACCTATAGCAGAAATGCTATAACACATACCATAAGTTCAAAACCACATGTATGAGGAAACTAATAGCAAAAGATAACTACATATCAAACCTAACAATTCCCCTTTCATTCTTTAATGAAATTCATGGCAGCAAAACACAAAATCCCCCAATCTTTACAACAACCAATAAAACTGCGTTCATCACCACAACTTCATAATACCAAGTTTTAAGAACTAAAGCACCTTAATGTACATACCAACTGAAAACTAGGGTTCACGGTGAAAGAAAAGCTTGTTGTGCAGTGAAGAAACAATTCTAGGGTTCATGTGTGCTTCGGAAGCAAAGTGAGGAACCAAAGAAATTCGGAGCTATCCTACTACAGGTGAGTAGCAACTTACAATGGTTTCTTGGACTCACAACCGGAGAAAAGCAGCTAGGGCTTCGGGAAAACTCAAATCTCCGACCTCTCCTTGCGCCCACAGACTCTCCTCGATGAGAAGATCACCACCGCGTGAAGAATCCCTCGGAGAACACCCTCGCCGGCCGCCGGAGACGTGCCCTAGACTCTTCTCTGTTTCTGCCCGAGTCGCCATCGTTGCACGAGAGGGGTGAGGAGAGGGATTAGGTTAGGTCACGGAAATCAACTAAACTCTCCCTTAATAACTAATGTTTCTGTAATCAACTACCCTTTAAATTATTTCTGACCTCTATTTGATTAGCAGCGCCCGCTCGCACACTTGGTCAGCCGGATTCGCTTAAGAGTTGGCTCGGCCGGAGGTCTCCGGTTCGAATCTCGTCTTGGACATTATTTTTGTTGAAACTTCTTTCGATTAGTAAAAATACCAAATGACCTCCAAAAATTGCATAAAAACACTCTAAAAATTTCTAAAAATCTCTAGAATATTTCTATAGCATTTCTAAGTATTAATAAGGACTTTTAGAACTTAAAACAAGGAAATTTGGGTCGTTACAGTCGTGCACGTCATTCTTGTCCGTCGGTGTACTCTTCCATAGCTCCTCATCTCTCAGATATACCGAGCCCATCAAGTTGCTTACCATGCCATCCTTCTGACTCACTGCGTCTTCTGCTCAACTTCTTATGTTCCTAAGTCTCTATACACTTAGACACAAGACATCAAAGAATACAGAGCATAACTTAACTTAGTTGATCATATTAAAATGCACTCAGGGTACTTACAAATCTCATTAGTTATACTATATTAGGCATTATTGTTCTGATTTGATTATTATTAATTTAAATGTGCATGTGTTATAATGTTATTGTACATATCTAGATATGTCAGATCAGGCAGTAGCACCCAGTGGCTAGACTATGTTGCAGATTATTGGGGGTTAGTAAATATTGGTGTTATTAGTAATTTCCAATTAAACTATTTTTTTTATTTGTAACATATTTATAAATTTTTAAATTTTTTGATGCAGTTTTACTCCAAATGGTCATTAGGCAATAGCGTACGCATCATCAAAATTTAAAGAATGATTGTTTACTTCTATCTTCTGGTACTACATGGAGGCATATAGACAAGGAGGCATATAGACAAGGGGATGAGAGATTTTTAGTATGATGAATTTTTAGTATAAGTAATTTTTATTATTAGGATTTTTATTCTTTTTATACTATTTTGTGAACTTATTATTGTAGAAAAAATATACTTGGAGATAAGGCATGAGGCGTAATTTTATGCAACAATAAACCTTATTTGTGCCAAACTCTACAAAAATATGTTATACAAATGTAGACAAAAGGGTATAAGGTCATCCTTTATACTAGATGACATTTAGGATGCATGGTGAGTCATCTAGGCTATAGACAGATGGCAGACAAATTCAACAACAGCTCGAGCCAACAGCAACACTAAGCTGACTGGTCTAGTACCAGATCCACAAAGCATACAACAGATCCTGATCGATCGTAGAGCATGTCATAGACTTGGTGAGTTTACAATTAATAAATTTATATAATAATTATTTATCAATGAATTTATTTTGATTTAATTGTAACATTTAATATTCAAGAAGGTTAACTATAGCAACCTCCTTCTTGTTGGGAAGTATTTACCAAGACACACAAGACAAAGGATTGCACATTTGTTGATCGTCAATCATTGGCATTAGACGTAAGAACATAAAATTGAATATTTTTAACTGTTAACAATGATTAACTTTTCTAATTATATATCTTATATGAATATTTTTTTATTTAAATAGGAAAAAATGACTGCCAGAGTTGAATAGGCTTCTCATCCTATTAGAGAAGGAGGTGAGGTGCAGACTCTATCCACTGACCAATTAAATGAGATTTATTATGATTTACTCACTGGAAGGAAAAAGACCTCCGCCCTCTACGGTCTTGGGTTCTAGGCGAGAGTCATATAGTGATGGCTCCTAGGGATCATCTATTGGATCATTTACTAGAGTAGATGTCTTAGAGTAAGAAAAGTAAGATTTGAAGAATCGATTATCGACATTAGAGCAAGAATTTCAAGAGTCTCAGCAAGCCCAAATGAGACATGAGCAAATTGAGCGGGAAATATAAGAATTCATGGCTTGAATTGTTGGTGCAATTATTCCTAGGTCAAAGTTGACCAATTTAGCTCAAGCTTGAGTTTTGATATTTCACAATATATGGAGGTTATAGGTGTAATTGTCCATTAGGGAGAATAATAGTGCAAGTCTCCTCTAGTTCAAGGTTGACCAGTTTGAAGTGAGAGTGTAATCAAGTAGGTTAAGGTTGACTGAATGTTTGACTGGAAAACTCCTAACTGGAGGTTAGACAAAGATAAGACCAACAGGATGGTTGCAAGAAAAAGAAAAATCAAGTAGGTCAATGTTAACCGGACACTTAGTGTGAAAAGTACCGATGAGTGAAGCTGGACAGTGAGAAAGTCCTGGTGAGTGAAGCCGAATAGTGAGAAAGTCCTGGTGAGTGAAGTCAGGCAGTGAGAAAATCCTAGTGAGAGATTCTTAATCGATTAAGGCACCTGAGGCAACTCTAGAAAAGGATTTTTCATAACCGTTCTCTATACAATACTCAATTCTAATTCTTGGGAGTTCTTGGCACTTAGTGTTGTTGTATTTCCATCCACCAATAGGTAGATTCAAGCAACAAGAAGAAAGCAAGCTAAGATTACATTGTTGTAATCTTGTGTAAGATTTTATTGTATTTGTTCTTTCTCTTCTTGGTGTATTTTATGTTGTGAGCTTGTAAGAGGCATCTCCGCCTCCAGATTATTTCCAAGAAAGAGTATCTTCATAGTGTAGGTGTGTTCACTGTGTGGATCCTTGGATTAGTCACCTAAAAGAGGTAGATGCCAAGTAAATCCTTATGTTAGCATTGAAGAGTTGTTCGCTTCAAGTATTCCGCTGCAAGATCATCTTCACTGAAGTGAGTGAGCTATTCATCCCCCCTCTAGCTTCTCTTGGTCTCAACAAGTGGTATCAGAGTGAGACTGCTCTTCACTAGACTCATTGTTGGAAAGGGAACTAAGCTAGAGGAAGAAGAAGAAATTGAAACCCTAAAGTCAACAAATCAAAAATTTCATCTAGAGATCTATAGCTCAACTTCAAGATGGATTTCGAGATGGACTCGAATATGATACTCGGGCGCCTCCACCATTCATAGCATCAAGTTTCAATCTTTGGAAATCAAGGATAAAAAATTTCTTCATGATGAAGATAGAGCAATAGTTTGCTCTAGCGGAGGGATTTGAAGCTCCAAGTGATAGCAAAGGTAAACTCATCAGGAGAAGCAAATGGAGAGAGGAACAAATCCAAAGATGTGAGGCCAATGATAAAGTGACCAAATTATTGGTCAATTAATTGTCAAGCAACATTTTGAGCCAAATTGGAGATTATAAAGATGCCAAGGAGCTATAGAACAAATTGGTGAAGATCCATCCTTAATTGAGAGCAACAATAAAGGAAAAGAGAGAAACTATTTGTTTCATCTACAAGAGGATTTAGAGATTGAGAAATACTCAACATCCAAGAAGGAAGTTAAAGAGGATTGAGGGGAAGAGTAATTCATTGATATTAGATCAAGAAGAAGCCTCAAATTTTGGAAATGATAAGGTGGAAGATGGTATCATCCCCATAAGCCAAGAAGGATCAAATGGATGATCAAGTATCACCCCTACATATGAAGATATAAAGATTTCAAGTTGTAAAAATAAAGATCATATTATTTGCTTTGAGTGTAGGGGAAAAGAACATTATAGAAGTAAGTGTCCTAAATTGGCCAAGAAGAAGGCTCAAGTGACACCAAGGCAAAGGAGAAGTCAAAGAAGACACAAGCCTTGGTATGTAAAGGCAAGGATCATGTTAGATGCTTCTATTGCAATCAAAATGTCCACTACCGAAATCAATATCCAAGGGGGAGAATTCCAATCAAAAACGAGGAAGGAAGCTCAATTCAAGGGGGATCTCTTAAGAGCAAACCCAAGGTATCATTTATTGATGCAAATCCTTTAAGAAATGATAAAAAGCATGATAGAAATAATTTATATCATTTTAATACTATTTATCATGAAAATATGAAACATGATAGGATTAAAGAAAAATATATAGCATATCATGCTAACACCACCTTACCTAAGGATAGGAAGGTAGAAAATGATTTAGGCATGAAATCTAAGGAAAAATAGATATATGTCTAAAAATAAAAATTCTCAAAAGATAAATGAAAAATCTAAGTTTGAGGATTTAAGAAAGAAGAATCAGGTCTTAAGGTCAAGACTTAGAAATTTAGAAAGGACCCTTAGAAAAATGACAAATGAAGAAAAAGGATCCAAGAATAAAAATATAGGTCAAAATAGGCAAGAACCATCCAATGGGAGGAGGGGTTTAGAATACAAATCTAAATCCAAGAAGGATGTGCCTTCATACCATAGAGTTTCATATAGTTATGGAACTAACCCTAAGTCTAGGAGTCAAGTCAAAGTTACAAGAAAAGCTATCCCTAAAATTGACTTTGAGGAGACTAGTATGACTAAGGCTTCAAAGAAGCCTAGGAAGGTCATTAGGAAGGTTTCTAGGGAAGTTATCCCTAGCAAGTTCCTAAAACCCCCAAGGAGCACTAATAAATTTTGGGTTCTTGAAAGTGTATTCTCTACACCCTAGATAGATTTAGAGGATGTCAACCCTAATTAGAAGGGTAGTTAACCTAACCATGAAAAAGTTGGCATCTTAGGGCATTTTCAAGGTGTTGGAACACTTTACAAATGAAAACTTGATTTTTACTCTTGAAGAGTAAATATGTGTCAATTAAAATATTTGAGGAATTGAGTTGAAATAAATCGACACATCTAGAATAGAAGCCAAAATGTGCAAAGTTAGGATTTTAGCACATTTAACAAAAAAGGGGGCGTTTATGTCAAATTAGATTTAACTTAGCAAAATGGATTAATGACAAAACTTAGATAAAAATCTAGGTATTCTTATTTATGCTAAATTGTTATGCTTTACTTGCCCTATCACATGCCATGCTATTATGACATCATTTTTGATAGTCATATTTCATTATGAAAATGGCATGATATTTTTGATACATCTCATACATGCATCATTTTATTTATGATGTATTTAGAGTGCATTTTTGGAAAGTATGCATGTGATGTATGCCATGATCATTTTCATACATTATTTTAATTCCTTGTGATTAAGGACAATGACATTAATTATCAAATAATGTCTTAGGTGGATGATCAAAATTAAAAATGGCTAGTTAGAAATGTTTGATCCCTTAGATTAGGGAAAACTAATATCTATATCTCATAAGGACAATAAGTTGGCTTGTATGTGTTTTGATACATATAGATACAAGTGAGATGTTAGGAAGATAAAAAAAATTTAAAATGTTGATTTAGTGCATCTATTTGAGTTTTAGTTTCATCAAAATACATAAATTATGTCTTATCCAATCATGGGAAAAGCAAGTGTATAAGTCATATGTATTTAACCCAAAGATCATAGTTCGAGATTGGTTTTGAAAAATGATTTCAAAAATACTTTAGAAAACCTTAGTGAAGTCTATCTTTTGATAGGAATCGTCATTGAATAATT
Source organism: Zingiber officinale (assembly GCF_018446385.1). Lineage (NCBI taxonomy): Eukaryota > Viridiplantae > Streptophyta > Magnoliopsida > Zingiberales > Zingiberaceae > Zingiber > Zingiber officinale. Next base: position 128,964,626 of record NC_055988.1, read on the forward strand.
TGATAAAATTTTGAGAGAAACATTAAAGTTTTCAATGGTTTCCAATTACATGATGATAAGGGTTATGAAGAATGGACCCATTTTCTAGTCAAGGAGGAAGGAAAACTAGTCGACCAACAATGCTCGTATAAGCGTGGTGGGTAGAGACCGACCGAGCGAAAGAGGCCGATCGAGCGTTTAGGTTCGGCAGGCCGAGCAGGAACAGCCGGTCGAGTAGAAGAAGCATTTAGCCCTGCAGCAGACAAGACATAGTATGCTCGGCAGGTGAAGACCGACCGAGCGAAAGAGACCGACCGAGTATCTAAGTTCGACAGGCCGGGACAGATCGAGTAGGAACAACTGGTCAAGCAGAAGAAGCATTTAGCCCCGCAGCAGACAAGGCACAGTATGCTCGGCAGGAGAAGACCGATCGAGCGAAAGAGACCGATCGAGTATCTAGGTTCGGCAGGCCGAGACAGGCCGAGCAGGAACAACCGGTCGAGCAGAAGAAGCATTTAGCCCCGCAGCAGACAAGACACAGTATGCTCGGTAGGTGGAGACCGACCGAGCGAAAGAGGCCGACCGAGTCTTACACCATTTAACTTCTCATAAACTCTGGCACATAAATCATATGGAAATACTTTGTGATTATACGAGGGCTTAACTAATTTGGCGGGAAATGTCTTCTAGAAGCTTATACAGGTTTGCTAAACGACAAAGAAGGTACATCTGGGGGTACGATAAAGATTCATTAAACTATTTTCACAAGTGGTGCTTACGTCATCTCATAACCAACTCCAACAAATCGGGGTCCACCTCATGACTGTGGAGGTCAAGTGAGGTGATATAAAAAGGGGAATTCTCTCCACTGGCCAGGTGTGTAATCATTCCTACACAACTCAAACCCTAACGGAGTTTCCGATTGTTCATTGTCTTCTCTCTCTATTCTCGCCGGAAAACTAACTTGAGCGTCAAGGGCCTGGCCAGGGATTCCCACCCCGGTCCTAGGTCACTAACGCTTTGTTGGTTGGTCAGTCGGTGTGCAGGAAGGCAGAGCTATTCACTGGAGTTTTGGATTTGCGATTTATTCCTCATCATCCTCCTCCTAGGGCTCCTCTTCAGATCTTCTTTGGTTTTCTCAGATCTGTGGAGATTCATCCACTGAGGTTATCACGTCCTATTCACCGAAGGAGCACTTTGCTATGTTGGACCTCTCGCTGCTCATCTTCCCCAGGGTCATCATCAGGCATCACCCCAGCTATCCGTCTCGCCAATCTTAGACAAGATCAAATTTGGCGTCGTCTGTGGGAACTCTCACCTGAATCTGAGACTTCGTGATGGAGGATGTTGGAAAATCTAACACCATCACTATGACTCGGGAAAATCTGGAGTTGCTCATCAACTCCAATGTCCTAAGAGCATTGCAACAACAACAACAACAAGTGAATGTTGGGGGTACATTTCCAGTAATGATGAATCCAACAATTTCCACCACAGATCGACGGAGAAACAAAAGTATGGAGGAAGAAGAAATTGCTTATATAACCCCAGCTCCTGTTTCACCCACTCATCATCTCCAAACATTCTTCCGCGCTCCAATGGATCAAGGAGGGTGAAAACTTGTGCTTTAGGAATCTTCAGATGAAGCACCCATGAAGGAAAAAGCGCAAAGGAAAAGTGGTAACCAGCGACAATTCTCTGGAAAGGATTGTTATCCTATTTTCTCGGAGAGTCCTTAACGATCCCCTACCCAAGCGCTATCAGACTTCAAACATTGGGGAATATTCTGGGACCACTGATCCGGAAGATCACCTTTCCAAGTTTGAAAGTGCAGCCCTGTTGCAGCAATTCACAAATGGGGTTAAATGTCGTATGTTTCTTGCTACTCTCGGAGGAGTAGCCCAGAGGTGGTTTAAAAGACTACCTAAAAATTCTATCAGGCGTTTTAAAGATTTCCGAAAAGCTTTTCTGCATCATTTTTCCAGTAATCGGAGATATCACAAGACCCCTTGGAGTCTGTTTTCCATCAAACAGGGGTCTAAGGAAAGCATCAGGACCTACATCAAAAGGTTTAATCAGGTATCAGTTGATGTTCCTAATGCTACCACGGAAATCCTGGTAAGTGCCTTTTTTCAGGGGCTTAATGATAATGATTTTTTCAAGGACCTAGTGCGTAATCCACCTATAAATTTTGATTTATTAATTGATCGAGCCACGGAATTCATCAATTTGGAAGAGGCACAAGAAGCTCGTAAAAAGGAAACTATTGCCCCTGCTCCGCTGACGATTGATGACAGAACCCCAGTTCCTGCACACCCCCCACGAGGACTATGTGCAGTTCCCCCACCACATCGACAGTCTGAGCAAAGACCTCATGCAATGCAGCACATGTAGATACCACAAGAAATCCCCAGAAGATGGTGTACGTATCACATGTCAGGTACCCACTCCACTGAGAATTGTTTTGCCCTGAAGAATTAGCAAACGAATGAGGGCAGATACCACCGACGATCTCTTAATCGATAGATCTACTAGAGATGGAATAGCCCACCCGAGATGGAGTATCGGGTGGCTGAGCTCCAGCAAGGCATAGTGCAGATACCGGATGACCCTTCTCGGATGCCCGAACCAAGGCAGCCCGAAATGATCACCATCCGCCAGGAAGAAAATCGAAGTAATGCCCCGCGAGGTAATATAAATATGATCACGGGCGTGTTGGTTAGTCCTAGGAAAACGTACCGGTTCCACTGTACAAAATTTTTTGTACAAGTGTCGAACCTTTCCTTAAATAACCTATTGTGTTCTTTAGAAGTTAAATTAGGAATCACAGACGGAACTTAACATCATTGATTCCAAATTTAACTTATCTATTCTTAATGGTTTAGATTTGAATCGCAAGCGGAACTTAACACTATTGATTCAAATCTACCTAAGTTATTAATTCCATAAATATTAATTTCCAAAATTGGCTTCCAGGACTGCATGGTGAGGCACATGACCTTCTTGGATATGGGAGCAACCACCACCGCCTAGGCAAAGCCTTTTAAGGAAAGCTAATATTTATTTCCTTAAATAACTCTAGGTTAACCAAAAGGAACAATCGAATCACAAATTTGAAAAAGAAGAAAACTCGAAAAACTTATTCAAAAAACTAGATTTAATTGCCTCTTGTATTTAGAATTCTTACAAAGAAAATAACTAGTATGATGCGGAAGAAAATTACTAGTTATACCTTCTCTTTGTAAGCTAATGACCTCGAGATCTTCTGTCGTATTCCTCGCCTTGCCTTGGACGTCGTGTGGGCGACGATCCTCCAAGATGAACACCACCCAAAAGCTTCCTCCTCTTCTTCTAAAATCCGACCACCACCACCACCAAGGAGAAGAGAGCAAAGGGAAAGGGAGAAGGGAGAAGGGAGAGGGCCGGCCACCAAAAGATCTCCAAGCTAGAGAATAAGAGTTGTCTCTCATGAAGCCCCCTCACCCCTTCTTTTATATTACTTGCCCAAGGCAAATAAGGAAAAACTTTTTACAAAAAATAAAATCATCCAAGAGTTTTTCCTTTTCCCTTTTAATTTTTCCTTTTCTTTCCTCTTGATTGAATCAATCATCAAATTTGATTTTGTGATGATTTTAATTTATTATGGCCAGCCCCTTGCTTGGGCACCAAGCAAGGTGGCCGGCCACCTCATCAAGGGAATAAAGGAAATATAATTTTTTAAAAATTTTACAAGAAGAAATCCTCTTATAAAATTTACAAGCTCTCTTTCCTAAAGTAAGAGTTAAAAAAGGAAAGTTCTAAAAATTAAAACCATGTTTTAAAATTTAAAACTTCTCTAACAAAATTTCATTTTTTAACATGATGATAGAAAATTTTAATTTTAAAACTTATCTTCCTTTTTTTTCTTAAACCATGAGGATGGTTAAAAAGGAAAGTTTTAAAACATTTAAAACTCTCTATTAAAACTTGTGGCCAAATTCAAATAAGGAAAGTTTTTAAAATTAAAATCTCTCTTTTAAAACTTATAGTTTTCTACAAAGAGAAGATTTTAAAAATTCAAAAACAACCCTCCTTTTTTGAATATTGTGGTCGGCCGCTTCATGCTTGGTCATCAAGCAAAGGGCCGACCCCTATAGAAGAGGATGTGGCCGACCCTTGCTTAGTCACCAAGCATTGGACCCGCCTACTTCTTGGACACCAAGAAGAGTCTTACATTTGGATGGACTTGAAGCTATAATGAGGCTACGACAGGGACCTAGAGGAGAAATTAGTTTTGGCCTTCCGATGAGCTTGAGTATCCCGTGCTCGCCCCGAACACACAACTCAAGTTCATCAATAATAACTCATTCCACTAGAGAGTTATTATCGCACTACCACACCAATCCCAAATAACATTATGGCCTCCTTCTTATCATGAGTGTGTTAGTCTCCCTGTGTTTAAGATTAGGAATGTCCACTAATTAAGTAAGTTACTGACAACTCACTTAATTAATATCTAGCTCCAAGAGTAGTACCACTCAACTTCATTGTCATGTCGGACTAAGTCCACCTTCAGGGTTTAACATGACAATCCTTATGAGCTCCTCTTGGGGACATTCTCAACCTAGATAACTAGGACACAGATTCCTTCTATAATCAACAACACATACTATAAGTAATATCATTTCCCAACTTATCGGGCATATTGATTTATCGAGCTAAATCTCACCCTTTGATAAGTCAAAGAAATAAATATTAAATATATGTGCTTGTTATTATATTAGGATTAAGAGAACACACTTCCATAATAACTAAGGTCTAGTTCTTTTACTAAGTTAGTACAAAAAGAACTTACCTAAATGGTCCTACTCAATACACTTAAAGTGTATCAATGTAATTTATTAGTCAAGATAAACTAATACTTAATTACACTACGACTATTCTGATGGTTTGTTCCTTTCCATCTTAGTCGTGAGCAACTGTTTATAATTTTATAGAGAACCGACAACATGATCTTCTGAGTGTGACACCACACTCCATGTTATCTACTATATAAATTAATTGAACAATTATATTTAACAAATAAATGTAGATATTGACCAATGTGATTCTTTTATTTCAGAAATAAATATTTACAAAAGCTAGACTTTTAGTATACACTCCAACAATCTCCCACTTATACTAAAAGACTAACTGCCATATCTATTGCCATACATCTGATTCCCATCCCCTCCACATGCCGATCAAAAGCTTTCACCGAAAGGGCCTTAGTGAAAGGATCTGCCAGGTTATCTGCTGATGCAATCTTGGTGACGACAACTTCTCCTCGCTTGACGATGTCTCGTATCAAGTGGTACTTACGCTCTATATGTTTACTTGCTTTATGGGATCGTGGTTCGTTCGAGTTTGCAACTGCACCGCTATTATCACAATAAATTGTGATGATCTTGGGCAAACCAGGAATCACATCTAAGTCCATTAGAAAATTCCTGAGCCATACATTTTCTTTGGCTGCCTCAAAGGCTGCCACATACTCAGCTTCCATGGTTGAGTCCGAGACGCATTTCTGCTTAACACTCCTTCATGCAATGGCTACACCTCCTAGAGTAAACACATAGCCTGACGTAGACTTACTATTATCCCTATCTGATTGGAAGTCCGAATCCGTGTAATCTACAGGGAGCAAATCGTCTGCTTGGTAGACTAGCATATAATCTCTAGTCCTTCTCAGGTACTTTAATATATGCTTCACAGCAGTCCAATGTCCTTGTCTAGGGTTACTCTGATATCTGCTAACCATACCCATGGCAAAATAGATATCAGGTCTCGTGCACAGCATTGCATACATAAGGCTTCCTACAGCCGAAGCATAAGGAACTGCCTTCATGTCCTCTATCTCCTTTGATGTCTTCGGAGACATCTCTTTAGATAAGGCTACTCCATGCCTAAAAGGTAAGAAACCTTTCTTGGAGTTTTGCATGTTAAAATGAGCAAGGATTGTATCTATATATAAAGCTTGAGATAAGCACAACATTCTTTTCTTGCGATCCCTTATAACTTTGATCCCAAGAATGTGTGCACATTCTCCTAAGTCCTTCATATCAAATTGTTTGGACAACCATACCCTTACATCCGATAATACCTTGACATTGTTGCCAATTAACAAAATATCATCTACGTATAGTATAAGAAATACCACCATGTTTTCGTTACACTTCTTGTATACAAAAGACTCATCCGGACACTGAATAAATCCATATGATTGGATTACTTCATTAAACCGGATGTTCCAAGATCTTGAAGCTTGCTTCAGTCCATAAATGGACCATTTGAGCTTTCACACTAGATGTTCTTTGCCTTTTTCAATAAATCCCTATGATTGCTTCATATAGATGTTTTCTTCAAGACTTCCATTAAGGAATACTGTCTTGACATCCATTTGCCAAATCTCATAATCCATATGAGCGACAATGGATAAGAGTATCCGAATGGACTTAAGCATGGCTACCGACAAAAAAGTCTCCTCATAGTCGATTCCCTCTTTCTGAGTATACCCTTTCGCAACAAGCCTTTCTTTGAAGGTTTCTACCTTCCCATCTGTCCCTCTTTTCCTTTTATAGATCCACTTGCATCCAATCGCTTTTACACCATCAAGTGGTTCTACAAGCTCCCAGACTTTATTAGAATACATAGATTCTATTTCAGAATTCACTGCCTTTTACCAAGATACTGCATCTATATCTTGGAGTGCTTTGTCATATGTTCGGGGATCAGGTTCATGTTTACCTGGGATCAAGTCCGAAGACTCTCCCAAAAATATGAATCTCTCAGGTTGCCTCACAACCCTGACACGTGTTGCAGTTTCTTGTGGTACTTCATCTTGTACTGTTGGTATTAAAGTAGACATGTCCTCTCTTATTTCTTCTAGAACTATTTCACTCATGGGCTTATGGTTCATTACATAATCTTCTTCTAAAAATCGAGCATTGGTGCTAACAATGATCTTGTGATTTTTAGGATTATAAAATAAATCACCTTTCGTTCCTTTAGGATATCCCACAAACAGACAAACTTCTGTACGTGATTCCAACTTGTCAGTATCTCCCTTCAGCACATGTGTTGGACTACCCCATATCCGGATATGATTCAGACTAGGCTTACGCTCATTCCATAATTCCATGAGAGTAGAAGGAACTGTTTTAGAAGGTACCATATTCAAAATGTACACTACTGTTTCCAGAGCATATCCCCAAAACAAATTTGGTAATTCTGAATAACTCATCATCGATCTAACCATTTCCATAAGAGTCATATTCCTTCGTTTTGCCACATCATTCTGTTGGGGTGTACCAGATGCAGACAATTGAGATTGAATCCTGACTTCTGATAAGTAATTCCTAAACTCTCCAAAGAAGTATTCGCCACCACGGTCAGACCGTAGTGTCTTGATACTTTTACCAAGACGTTTCTCCACATCAGCCCTATATTCTTTGAACTTCTCAAAGCATTCAGACTTGCGGCGCATTAGGTAAATGTATCCATATCTTGAATAATCGTCTATAAAGGAGACGAAGTATTCATAACCACCTCTTGCTTGGATAGACATAGGACCACACAAATCAGAATGAACCAGTTCTAACGCATCTTTGGTTCTATACCCCTTGGCCTTAAAAGGTCTCTTGGTCATTTTACCTTCTAAGCAGGATTCACATGTTGGAAAGTTTTCCAACTCTAATGAAGCCAAGAGTCCATCAGCTACAAGCCTTTGAATCCTACTTAAGTTAATATGTCTAAGCCTTAGATGCCAAAGATACGTTTGGTTCATTTCCGAAGGTTCTTTTCTCTTATTAGAGTTAGAAGATGTGTTATTAATTTCCATATTTTGCTTTGTGGGAGAAATTGGATTTAAAGTGTATAAATTGCCAACCAATGCACCAGAACAGATAATCACCTTATTTCTCTTTATAACGACATTGTTACTAAAAGAAATAGAATATCCATCCAAATACAGTTTAGAAACTGAAATTAAATTCTTTCTAAAACTGGGTACATAAAGACAATTTCTTAAAATCAAATTTCTTTTTCTATCAAATGATAAGTAGACGTTTCCCACTACAACAGCCGCCACCTTAGTAGCATTGCCCATGTAGACAGTTATCTCTCCATCAAATAGTTGCCGGGTTTCCTGGAACCCCTGCAAAGAATTATAGACATGATCAGTGGCTCCCGTATCTACACATCAGGTGCTGGTAGATAACACCGCTAAACATGTTTCAACTACTAGAGTATGAGATATACCTTTATTGTTCTGATTCCTACGAGGATAGTCCGCTTTTCAATGTCCAGACTGCTTGCAGATGAAGCACTTGCCCTTTGGCTTCTTCATTCCAGCTTTCTGTCCTGTACCCTGAGGTTTATTCACATTCTTTGCTGAAAAGACCTGTTTCTTCTTCTTCTTATCCTTCAACTTAGAAGTAGAACCATTTTCAGCATAGTGAATCTGAGAATTGTGACGAAATATTCCTTCTGCTGCCTGTAGTTCTATCAGAAGTTCCGCCAACGTATACTCTCTTTTGTTCATGTTATAGTTCAGGCGGAACTGCTCAACACTTCTGGGTAGCGTTTGGAGAATTATATCGACCTGGGTTTCCCCATCGATTTCTCCTCCAAGGACTTGTATTTCATTCAGATAAGCTATCATTTTGAGGATATGGTCCCTTACGGGTGTCCCCTCAGACATAGTGGCTTGCATTAGCTTTCTCATTGCCTCTTGCCTAGCAGTCTGACTCTGGTGCCCAAAGAGTTCTTTGAGATTGTTCATTATATCATAAGCTGTTGGTAAATCTTGATGCTGATGTTGCAATACATTTGACATTGATGCCAAAATGTAACACCGCGCCATTTCATCAGCTTTTACCCATTTCTTATAATACTAAATCTCCTCTAGGGTAGAGTCACCGTCAGGTGTATCAGGGCAAGCCTCAGTCAGTACAAACTTATAGCTTTCAGCAGTAAGAACAATGTCCAGGTTTCTTTTTCAATCAATATAGTCGAGACCAGTAAGTTTGTTCTCTTTCAGTATAATGGCTAGTGGGTTGAAAGTCATCCTAAGAATCACAAAAATAAACTTTGGTCAAGACTCTAAATTTAGAATAATATTGATTCCTTAAACAATATTATTTTAAATTAACCAACACCTCAAATCACCGTGAATATTGCATGCCACGTTAGTGTGGACGTATACAAATTCAACATTTGTAAGAGGAGGGTGTGACCCATTAATTTTATTATCTTTTCATCCTAACTTTATGACAAATAAAATTAATAGTTGGTTTCACTTTGGTCACACAAGACAATAGCAGTGACTCTGTTGGGGATGATACTATTGAATACGTCTAAGTGTATACCATTACTTGATACTAAGTCCATTAAATAAGATTGTGCCCCTTCAGTTGGAGAAGATCACATGCTCCTAAATAATTTCCTATAACCATCCATAAAAGGAAGTTTGATCTAGTGATCCGCAACAAACTCATCCGTTGTGGAGGGAGGCACTCAGAGCCAACACGCAAGCTTGTTGCATCACTTACAAACCAGTAATGGAGACCATGGGATTTATTAAAATCCCTGTCCCACTTAGTTATTTAAAAATGAGGATTTTAACCTATGCTAGCATACATCACATGCACATAAACATCACAGTAAATAAAAGCAATAAATTTGGAAATTAATTTTCCAACTATTATGGCCTTTTCCTTTAACTGTCTTCAGTATGCTCCAACCCTAGCTGCTACCATATTTAGCCACCACCATCGGGTCGAGTTGTTGCATCTATCTTGCCTCTTATTCCGCTGCGCCTCTGGTGCTCCATAAGTACCACGCCTTGCAAGAATCCGATCCGCGATAAAAATAGAATTTTACATCGATCCTATATTCCACGAGGGAATATACATGTAATCTAGATCGAAAATAAAATTCTAAAATCCTAGGGCTAATACAGTTGCTGCTGTATTAGTTACATACAATCATGCACACACAAAATATTGCCCTTGACATGTCCAAGGGTCCAATCACACACAACATCAATAAGCCATAATAGTTGGAGCCTGCAACTAAAGAGTTAGCACATCCTACTATTATCCTGCCTAAATTATGTATAACATATGCATAACCTATTTGAATTCTAAACACATGTAACGACCCAATTTTCCCTATTTCAAGTTCTAAAAGTCCTTATAAAAATCTAGAAATGCTAAAGAAAAATTCTAGAGATTTTTAGGAATTTTTAGAGTATTTTTACGTAATTTTTGGAGTTTGTTTGGTATTTTTACCAAGAGAAAGAAGTTTAAAAAAATATATATATAAAAGTGTTAAAGCTGGGTTTTGAACCCAAGAGCTCGGACCCAAACCAGATTTTAACGGACTCAGCCAACCATCTGGTCTACGGATGTTTTGTTAATTATATATGAAGCGATATATATTTAAGTAGTAGTTAGGAACAGTAAAATAAATTGGAAATAAAAGTGCACAGCGGAGGATTCGAAACCGCAACCCTTGACTTGGTCAAAACCGCAGCCAACCAACTCTTCCACGAGTATTTCGTGAAAAGGTAAGGAGCGAAATAATCTTAAGCCATAACAGAATACCCTAGGTTATAAAAGGATAAGTTAGGAGAGGGATTAATTATTTTCTTTTCCCTCAAAATTTCTCTTCTCGCACTCGGCGACGGCGCCCGTGATTTCCTGTTCTCGGGCGAAGACGAAGCCGAGGCTAGGGCTTCGTCTCCGGCGGCCGGCGAGCGTCTTCTTCCGTGAGTTCTTCACCGATCCAAGCTCCTCTCGTAACGGAGAACTCGAAGGCGCGAAGAAGACCGAGATTTCAAGCTCGCCGCAAGCCCTAGAAGAATTAGAAGTTCTTCTCTTCGGCTGTAAGTCCAAGGAACACATGTGAGTTGCTTCTCACCTGCAGTAGGAGTAGTTCCGCGACTTGGTTTTGGTTTTGAATTGGGTTTATGCTCGGTGGATTTTTTATTTTCCTCAAGGTTTCTTTGCAAGCTCTCTGAATGTTCTCTGTTTGCATAAATGCCTAGCCGAGATGTTAGATGAACGTATAAGTTGTTTTTTAGATTCTACAGCCCCTGTAGTTTAATTCTGTTTGAATTGTTATGACTGCCGTGCACCTCAGAGAAAGGGATTCTTTGTTCGAAGTGGATCACAGGAAGAAAGTTTGTTTTTTTTTCTTTTATTGTGCTTACTGCTGAGAACCCTTAAGAAAGAAGGAAGATGTTTGGTTTAGATTAAGCATGTAGGTTAGTGTTTTTGTGGGTTGTCTTCATTCAGACCGTGGAATTAGCATAGTAGCTTTTGACCCAAACTTTCTGTTGCAACCATGATGAACCTGCTCGGTTCTTGTGGGGTTTTACAAGCTTCGAAATTTTGGTTGCTTAGTAAGAATAGTTTTTTTTAGCATTGGCAGATTTCTTTTCCATTGCTAATAGAAGTGCAGTTTTCCTTTTCTAGCTTTACCTTAGTACGAATTCTCAGTATTTCCTGATGAAGCATGATATTCTGTTAATTCCATGCAGCAATGATTCCTTTATTTTCTAGATTCTATTGCATGCCTAGTAGTTGAATTTGTTTTACTATCACAGCATGCTTAAGTTGTTCTAGTTCCTGTTTGCTATTGGAATAACATGAGCAGTTCTATTTTTATAGCATGCAGATTTTTATAAGTATGCAGATTTTGATAGGCTTAATATGCAGATTTTTGTTAAGCTTTGCATGCAGATTTATGTTAAGCTTTGTATACAGATTTTTAGTACGTAGGGTGTGTTCTAGTGCACACCAAGTGCTTGATAAAATGCTTAGCTCAATATAATGCTACAGTAGGCATTTTAATAGCTCGGTAAATGCAGTAGAAGCATTTAAAATAACTTATTTAGTCTTGCTTCAGCTTATATGGGACTACGGTCCATTGGGTGGGCTCCCACGGTCGCCTCTAGGTTCATATAACCTAGTAAAAGCAAGATAAGTTAATTAGTTTAAGATCCAGTATTTTACTTTTAGCAGTGGCATTGTACTGGACCAGATGTCCATTGGGTTTGGCTCCCACAGTCGTCCCTAGGTTTAGATAACCTAGTAAACCCTACTAGACTAGGAACTTGCAATCCCGGGTCTAGTTAGGGATGCGCGCACAGCAAGTACAGTTGCCGGGCCCATCAGCAGCATGATTATTATTTTAATCTATTATGTAAATAGTTTTCAAAACTTCACAAATTAGTTAGGTGAATACAAGTTAGACTCAGTTTAGCATTAATTAGTTCAGCTTATGTATCAGTTCAGTTTCCTATTGATACTCAGGATAGTTCTATGATTAGCTGTACATGTTTAGTATTTCAGTTAGCATGATTCCTTTATTGCTATTTATGAGCATGATTAGCTATACATGTTTAGTATTTCAGTTAGTATGATTCCTTTATTGGTTTATGAGCATGATTAGCTATACATGTTTAGTATTTCAGTTAGTTAGGTTCCTTTGCTATTTATGAGCATGATTATCTTTACATGTTAGCTTTTCAGTTAGTTTCTTTGCTATTTATGAGCATGAGTAGCTTTACATGTTAGCATTCAGCTTTAGCATGTTTTTATTTATATACATGCATATCGAGTTTTTGTGAGTAGGATAGCGCTCACTAAGCTTTTAGCTTATAGATATTATTTTCCTCCTACTGCAGATAAAGGAAAAGCTAAAGTATAAGGAAGAAGGCGACAAGGAGATGCTGTGACGGTGTGTGATGTGTGGACTATGGAGATCCTTGAGACTTAGCTAAAGAACTCACTTAGTTTAAGAATTTGTTTAGCTTAATTTCTTATTAAGTTGATAAGAAAACTTTGTAGTAGGAAGTTATGTTTCCGCTTTTCATTACTTACATGATTTGATTTATTAAAATGCGTGGTTGTGAAAATATATGTTCCAGCCGCCTGTGGCTGAGTATACTCTATATGTATTTACGGATATGGTCACCGGTACAGGGGAGACTCTGCCGAAATTTTTCGGTAGAGTTTCTATGTGATTTTTAATCATACCGGTTAAGTAGAGTTAGTAGTAAGTAACGGTCATCCTTAGAGAGTAGTAGTAGTAAGAAGGGTGGTCGTTACAGTTGGTATCAGAGCAGTTCCCATTCTCCAGCATCACACACATCAGCATCAGCCTTGCCGTCTTCCAAGTAAGAATACCTCTACTTAATTTATGCTCCTTGTTTTGTTATTATAGTTCATGTTTATATGCCTACTGCTTGTTAGTATGTGATAGTTTTTAAACATGATATCAGTAGTTATATAACTGTGATTATATTAATTATGTTATGTTCTCTATGTCTTTAGAAATGACACGAGGACGCCCAGCTAGAAGGGCACTAGCTACTGAGCCCCAGCAAGAGGCAGACAGTTCAGTCCCTCCTCCAGACCTTACAGCATTAGTGGCTCAGTTACAGCAGCAGCTAGCTGAACAGCAACAGGAAATAGCCACCTTAAAGGCTAATCAACAGAGTACCCCCACAGTCACGAATCGACGACTCCGAAGTCTTAGAGGTTCCACCACCAGCCTAGCCCCAGCAGATGAGCCAAGAAAGGAAGCCTATCGATCCAGTGGCAGAGAGTCAAGCGGAGAACTTCTCGGGCACTAGTGAACCATAGGATGCACAAGCTGGTTCAAAACACTGGAGAGCTGGACTGGCCATAACACGAGAAGGTGAAGTGTGCCTCCTTTTGCCGAGAGGCACGCATGTGGTGGGAGAGAGTCGAGCGGCGCCAGTGAACCAGATGACATGGGCTGACTTCGAGAAAGAATTCTTCGAGGAGTTCTTTCACATGCGGGTCACAAACCGCCACTACGACGAGTTCGCGGAGTTTCGTCAGGGCAACCTATCAGTTGAGGAAGCCGTGAAGAAATTCAACAGACTGGCTCGTCTATGTCCCGAATTAGTCAGCACAGAAAAGGAACGAGTTCGGCTGATACTCAAAATGTTGAGGCCGGAAATAGCGATGAATGTGGTCGGTGGCATCCATAGGCCACAAACCACAGAAGAACTAGTGAGTAGTGCTCTGATCACCGAGCACTACCAGAACAGCATCAAGCAGCAGAAGCAAGTCCCCTCAGAGTCCAAAGGCCAAGGAAACTCTCACACTCAAAAACAGCAAGGCCACAACTCTAACTGGAAAGAGAACTCCAACAGCAAGCGCAAATCAGGGAGTGACCCAAAAGGAGGACCATCTAGCAAGCGACCCAGTTATCCAAAGTGTGCTACTTGTGGGAAATTCCATCCAGGGGTTTGTCGCAAGGGCACACGAGGATGCTTTGAATGTGGACAAGAAGGGCACATGGCCAAGCAGTGCCCGAACAAGACCGGTCTTCCTCAGCCACAGCAGATTCAGTATGCAGGCCAGCCAGCTCAGTTATATCAGATGCAGTCCGCTTTAGAAGGTCCACTTATCAGCCAGGGCAGATTAGAAGCCCCTTCAGCTACGACGAACGCGAGGATCTACTCACTTACCAGAGAGGACGTAGAAAATGCCTCGACAGTTGTTACAGGTCAGATTAGTATTTTACAGCAAACTACAACTGTCTTATTCGATACTGGGGCAACCCATTTGTATATAGCCAGGGCATTCGCCGAAAAGTTAGCAATATCCCCAGAGGTACTCAGTAGTCAGTTTCTAACAACATTACCTTCAGGAGAAGTTATGGCATCCACGCACTGGTTTAGAACAGTGCCAGTCATGATAGCAGACAGAGAACTCTTTTGTGATCTGATAGTGCTAGACATGACTGACTATGATGTCATATTTGGAATGAACTTCCTGATCAGATACGGTGCCTCCATAGAGTGCCGTAAACAGAAAGTCGTATTCCAACCTGAAGCAGAAGCACAGTTCAAGTACATCGAAGAACCCAAGAGAAAAAGGGCAAGTTAAGTCCTCGATACGTAGGACCCTACCCCGATCACAGAGAGAATTGGGAAGGTAGCTTACAAGCTAGACTTACCTCAAGATATGTCAGCAATACACCATGTATTTCATGTCTCCATGCTAAAGGAGTGTATTCACGACCTTATCCAAGTGATTCAGCCTCAGACAGTGTAGATCCAAGAGGATCTTAGCTATGAGAGCAGACACAGATAGTGGACAGAGCAGACAAGAGACTAGGAAACAGAGAAGTGTCATTAGTAAAAGTCATCTGGTAGAACCAGAAGCACGAGAAAGTTACTAGGAGAGCGTGGAGACAGCATGAGACAGAAATATATCCAGAATTATTCTAAGTTCGAGGACGAACTTTTTATAAGGGAGGGAGAATTGTAACGACCCAATTTTCCCTATTTCGAGTTCTAAAGGTCCTTATAAAAATCTAGAAATGCTATAGAAAAATTCTAGAGATTTTTAGGAATTTTTAGAGTATTTTTACATAATTTTTGGAGTTTGTTTGGTATTTTTACCAAGAGAAAGAAGTTTTAAAAAATATATATATAAAAGTGTTAAAGCTGGGTTTTGAACCCAAGAGCTCGGACCCAAACCAGATTTTAACGGACTCAGCCAACCATCTGGTCTACGGATGTTTTGTTAATTATATATGAAGCGATATATATTTAAGTAGTAGTTAGGAACAGTAAAATAAATTGAAATAAAAGTGCACAGCGGAGGATTCGAAATCGCAACCCTTGACTTGGTCAAAACCGCAGCCAACCAACTCTTCCACGAGTATTTCGTGAAAAGGTAAGGAGCGAAATAATCTTAAGCCATAACAGAATACCCTAGGTTATAAAAGGATAAGTTAGGAGAGGGATTAATTATTTTCTTTTCCCTCAAAATTTCTCTTCTCGCACTCGGCGACGGCGTCCGCGATTTCCTGTTCTCGGGCGAAGACGAAGCCGAGGCTAGGGCTTCGTCTCCGGCGACCGGCGAGCGTCTTCTTCCGTGAGTTCTTCACCGATCCAAGCTCCTCTCGTAAAGGAGAACTCGAAGGCGCGAAGAAGACCGAGATTTCAAGCTCGCCGCAAGCCCTAGAAGAATTAGAAGTTCTTCTCTTCGGCTGTAAGTCCAAGGAACACATGTGAGTTGCTTCTCACCTGCAGTAGGAGTAGTTCCGCGACTTGGTTTTGGTTTTGAATTGGGTTTATGCTCGGTGGATTTTTGATTTTCCTCAAGGTTTCTTTGCAAGCTCTCTGAACGTTCTCTGTTTGCATAAATGCCTAGCCGAGATGTTAGATGAACGTATAAGTTGTGTTTTAGATTCTACAGCCCTTGTAGTTTAATTATGTTTGAATTGTTATGGCTACCGTGCACCTCAGAGAAAGGGATTCTTTGTTCGAAGTGGATCACAGGAAGAAAGTTTGTTTTTTTTCTTTTATTGTGCTTGCTGCTGAGAACCCTTAAGAAAGAAGGAAGATGTTTGGTTTAGATTAAGCATGTAGGTTAGTGTTTTTGTGGGTTGTCTTCATTCAGACCGTGGAATTAGCATAGTAGCTTTTGACCCAAACTTTCTGTTGCAACCTTGATGAACCTGCTCGGTTCTTGTGGGGTTTTACAAGCTTCGAAATTTTGGTTGCTTAGTAAGAATAGTTTTTTTTAGCATTGGCAGATTTCTTTTCCATTGCTAATAGAAGTGCAGTTTTCCTTTTAGCTTTCATTGTTGTTTAGTATTTCCTGATGAAGCATGATATTCTGTTAATTCCATGCAGCAATGATTCCTTTATTTTCTAGATTCTATTGCATGCCTAGTAGTTGAATTTGTTTTACTATCACAGCATGCTTAAGTTGTTCTAGTTCCTGTTTGCTATTGGAATAACATGAGCAGTTCTATTTTTATAGCATGCAGATTTTTATAAGTATGCAGATTTTGATAGGCTTAATATGCAGATTTTTGTTAAGCTTTGCATGCAGATTTATGTTAAGCTTTGTATACAGATTTTTAGTACGTAGGGTGTGTTCTAGTGCACACCAAGTGCTTGATAAAATGCTTAGCTCAATATAATGCTACAGTAGGCATTTTAATAGCTCGGTAAATGCAGTAGAAGCATTTAAAATAACTTATTTAGTCTTGCTTCAGCTTATATGGGACTACGGTCCAATGGGTGGGCTCCCACAGTCGCCTCTAGGTTCAGATAACCTAGTAAAAGCAAGATAAGTTAATTAGTTTAAGATCCAGTATTTTACTTTTAGCAGTGGCATTGTACTGGAACAGATGTCCATTGGGTTGGGCTCCCACAGTCGTCCCTAGGTTTAGATAACCTAGTAAACCCTACTAGACTAGGAACTTGCAATCCCGGGTTTAGTTAGGGATGCGCGCATAGCAAGTACAGTTGCCGGGCCCATCAGCAGTATGATTATTATTTTAATCTATTATGTAAATAGTTTTCAAAACTTCACAAATTAGTTAGGTGAATACAAGTTAGACTCAGTTTAGCATTAATTAGTTCAGCTTATGTATCAGTTCAGTTTCCTATTGATACTCAGGATAGTTCTATGATTAGCTGTACATGTTTAGTATTTCAGTTAGCATGATTCCTTTATTGCTATTTATGAGCATGATTAGCTATACATGTTTAGTATTTCAGTTAGTATAATTCCTTTATTGGTTTATGAGCATGATTAGTTATACATGTTTAGTATTTCAGTTAGTTAGGTTCCTTTGCTATTTATGAGCATGATTATCTTTACATGTTAGCTTTTCAGTTAGTTTCTTTGCTATTTATGAGCATGAGTAGCTTTACATTTTAGCATTCAGATTTAGCATGTTTTTATTTATATACATGCATATCGAGTTTTTGTGAGTAGGATAGCGCTCACTAAGCTTTTAGCTTATAGATATTATTTTCCTCCTACTGCAGATAAAGGAAAAGCTAAAGTATAAGGAAGAAGGTGACAAGGAGATGCTGTGACGGTGTGTGATGTGTGGACTATGGAGATCCTTGAGACTTAGCTAAAGAACTCACTTAGTTTAAGAATTTGTTTAGCTTAATTTCTTATTAAGTTGATAAGAAAACTTTGTAGTAGGAAGTTATGTTTCCGCTTTTCATTACTTACATGATTTAATTTATTAAACTGCGTGGTTGTGAAAATATATGTTCCAGCCGCCTGTGGCTGAGTATACTCTGTATGTATTTACGGATATGGTCACCGATACAGGGGAGACTCTGCCGAAATTTTTCGGTAGAGTTTCTATGTGATTTTTAATCATACCGGTTAAGTAGAGTTAGTAGTAAGTAACGGTCATCCTTAGAGAGTAGTAGTAGTAAGAAGGGTGGTCGTTACAGTTGGTATCAGAGCAGTTCCCATTCTCCAGCATCACACACATCAGCATCAGCCTTGCCGTCTTCCAAGTAAGAATACCTCTACTTAATTTATTCTCCTTGTTTTGTTATTATAGTTCATGTTTATATGCCTACTACTTGTTAGTATGTGATAGTTTTTAAACATGATATCAGTAGTTATATAACTGTGATTATATTAGTTATGTTATGTTCACTATGTCTTTAGAAATGACACGAGGACGCCCAGCTAGAAGGGAGAGGGTCGGCCACCAAAAGATCTCCAAGCTAGAGAATAAGAGTTGTCTCTCATGAAGCCCCCTCACCCCTTCTTTTATATTATTTGCCCAAGGCAAATATGGAAAAACTTTTTACAAAAAAAAAACAGCCAAGAGTTTTTCATTTTTTCTTTTAATTTTTCCTTTTCTTTCCTCTTGATTGAATCAATCACCAAATTTGATTTTGTGATGATTTTAATTTATTTTATTATGGCCGACCACTTGCTTGGGCACCAAGCAAGGTGGCCGGCCACCTCATCAAGGGAATAAAGAAAATATATTTTTTAAAAATTTTACAAGAAAAAATTCTCTTATAAAATTTACATGCTCTCTTTCCTAAAGTAGGAGTTAGAAAAGGAAATTTCTAAAAATTAAAACCATGTTTTAAAATTTAAAACTTCTCTAACAAAATTTTCTTTTTTAACATGATGATAGAAAATTTTAATTTTAAAACTTATCTTCCTTTTTTTTTCTTAAACCATGAGGATGGTTAAAAAAGGAAAGTTTTAAAACTTTTAAAACTCTCTATTAAAACATGTGGCCAAATTCAAATAAGGAAAGTTTTTAAAATTAAAATCTCTCTTTTAAAACTTATAGTTTTATACAAAGAGAAGATTTTAAAAATTCAAAAACGACCCTCCTTGTTTGAATATTGTGGCCGGCCCCTTCATGCTTGGTCACGAAGCAAAGGGCCGACCCCTATAGAATAGGATGTGGCCGGCCCTTGCTTGGTCACCAAGCATTGGATCGGCCTACTTCTTGGACACCAAGAAGAGCTTTACATTTGGATGGACTTGAGGCTATAATGAGGCTACGACAGGGACCTAGAGGAGAAATTGGTTTTGGCCTTCCGATGAGCTTGAGTATCTCGTGCTCGCCCCGTACACACAACTCAAGTTCATCGATAATAACTCATTCCACTAGAGAGTTATTATCGCACTATCGCACCAATCCCAAATTACATTATGGGCTCCTTCTTATCATGAGTGTGTTAGTCTCCCTGTGTTTAAGATTACGAATGTCCACTAATTAAGTAAGTTACTGACAACTCACTTAATTAATATCTAGCTCCAAGAGTAGTACCACTCAACTTCATTGTCATGTCGGACTAAGTCCACCTGCAGGGTTTAACATGACAATCCTTATGAGCTCCTCTTGGGGACATTCTCAACCTAGATAACTAGGACACGGATTCCTTCTATAATCAACAAGACACACTATAAGTAATATCATTTCCCAACTTATCGGACATATTGATTTATCGAGCTAAACCTCACCCTTTGATAAGTCAAAGAAATAAATATTAAATATATGTGCTTGTTATTATATTAGGATTAAGAGCACACACTTCCATAATAACTAAGGTCTAGTTCTTTTACTAAGTCAGTACAAAAAGAACTTACCTAAATGGTCCTACTCAATACACTTAAAGTGTATCAGTGTAATTTATTAGTCAAGATAAATTAATACTTAATTACACTACGACTATTCTGATGATTTGTTCCTTTCCATCTTAGTCGTGAGCAACTGTTTATAATTTTATAGAGAACCGACAACATGATCTTCTGAGTGTGACACCACACTCCATGTTATCTACTATATAAATTAATTGAACAATTATATTTAACAAATAAATGCAGATATTGACCAATGTGATTCTTTTATTTCAGAAATAAATGTTTACAAAAGCTAGGCTTTTAGTATACATTCCAACAGTGCGGTCCTACTGACGGCGATTCAAACCGGGAGAGGAAGTCACATGCTTGATGGTTGTAGATACATGTTGTAGGGTGTGGTGCTGAGAAGGCGGCCGGACCAGAAATTATTTTCGGTCCAAAAGACCTAGAGGGAGTGGAAGTACCACATGATGACGCATTAATAATCAAAGCTGTTATAGCCAATTATAATATTTCTCGCACCTTTATTGATATAGGCAGTTCTGTTAACATTATATTCAAGCCGGCCTTTGATCAATTGCAAATAGACCCCAGTGAGCTTCAACCCATGATGACTCCTCTCTACAGATTTATCGACAATGAAGTGCAACCGCTCGGTCAGATAAAGCTTGCCATCTCTTTAGGAGAGGAGCCTTTAATGAGAACCAGAAGATCTTATTTCATGGTAGTAGATGCACTTTCTGCATATAATGTCATCTTGGGCCGGCCTACCTTAAATGAGTTTAGGGCGGTCGTTTCTACATTCTATCAGAAGGTGAAGTTCCTTATTGATGACCAGGTGGGAGAAGTTCGCGGAGATCAGTTCTTAGCACGTAAATGCTATGTAGAGATTGTCCAGACAGAAGCTAATATAGTCCGTAAAATGTAAAGAATGGAAGTTAATGCTGTTGAAGAAAGATTGCCCGACCTGGTGTACGATGAAAAGGAAGAAATACAGATACAAGCTGGGCGACCAGAAGTTATAGCCTACATAGCTGCCGATCTGGATCTTCTCCTCAAAACTGAGTTAGTACAATGTCTCATTCGAAACAGCGATGTATTTGCCTGGACGCCCAAAGAAGTCACAGGCATATCTCCTTTGGTAATGGAACATTCATTGCATGTCTACCCTGATACCAGGACCGTGAAACAAAAGAAAAGAGACTTCAGAGCTGACCAAAATCAGATAATTAAAGAGGAAATAGATAAACTGATGGAGCCGGGTTACATCGAGGAGGTACAGTTCCCTAGTTGGCTGACTAATGTGGTCCTAGTTTCTAAACCCGAGAACAAGTGGCAGGTATGCATTGATTTCCGAGACCTTAACAAAGCTTGTCCAAAAGATTATTATCCCCTTCCTCACATAAATCAAGTGGTGGACTCTACCGCCGGGTGTGAGTATATTTGTATGTTGGACACCTATCAGGGCTATCATAAAGTCCCCCTCGCTAAAGAGGATCAGGAAAAGGTTAGTTTCATAACCTCTGAAGGTGCCTATTGTTATAATGTTATACCTTTTGGACTAAAAAATGCAAGGGCAACATATCAAAGGCTCATGAATAAGGTCTTCAGAAACATATTGGAAGAAATATGGAGGTTTATGTGAATGACATATTGATTAAATTTCTTTAGGCTAATGATTTATGCAGGGATATAAAAGAAACTTGCAGAACACTGAGATAATATGGGCTCAAGCTAAACCCTTGGAAATGCTTGTTTGGAGCCAAAAGTGGCAAGTTTTTGGGCTATATATGGTCACAGAGCGAGGAGTAGAGGCCAATCCTAGCAAGGTCAAGGTGATCCAAGATATGGAGCCGCCGCGCAACATAAAAGAAGCCCAAAGGTTGACCGGCAGAATTGCGGCTTTGTCCCGTTTCATCTCTCGCTCGGCAGACCGGAGTTTCCACTTCTTCAAGATACTCTGGAAGGCCACTAAGTTTCAATGGGATGAAGAATGTAATAAAGCTTTCCCAGAATTGAAGGACTATTTATCTACATTGCCTGTCCTAGCTAAGCCTGTGGTAGGAGAGACTTTATGGGTCTATCTCTCTGCGAATGAGTATGCTGTAGGCTCCGTACTGGTAAGGCAAGGGGCAAGGAACAACAACCTGTATATTTTTCAAGCTACTTATTAAAAGGAGCCGAGTGTAGATATACTACGCTTGAGAAGTTAGCCTATGCACTAGTATTGATAGCTAGAAGATTACGCCCTTATTTCCTATCACACTCCATCATAGTATTGACCAACAGTACTCTTGGCCGAGTACTTCTTAATCCTAAGGCGTCAGCTCATTTGATCAAATGGACAACTGAACTCAGTGAATATGACATACAATATCAGCCCCAATCGGCCATCAAAGCACAAGCATTGGCGGATTTTATAGCAGAGGTACAAGGTCTAGAGGAAGAAGGGATTTGGAAGATTTATGTGGATGGATCCTCCACCAGGCAGGGTAGTGGGATCATAATTCTTCTCATATCTCCTAAGGAGGATCGAATCCAACTTTCCGTTCGCCTAAATTACAGAGCCACTAATAATGAGGCAGAATATGAAGCACTAATAGCTGGATTGTAAACTGCTCGGCATGTAGGGGCTTCACTGGTGCAGATTTACTCTGATTCTCAATTAGCAGCGCAACAGGTGATGGGCAAGTTTGAGATCAATAATAACCGACTCAAGTTATATGCAGAGGCTTTTGACAAGTTAAAAGCCATATTTCAAAGGGTTAACATACAGAAGATACTCAGATCGGATAACCAAGTGGCCGATGAACTAGCAAAACTCACATCGGCGGTGATACCTTGGAGCTTGGATAAACCAGAAGAACAGACAGTATTGGTGTCCTGTATTGAGAGGTCAGCTAACGCCAAGATACAAGGGGATTGGCGAACACCCATCATATTATTCTTGCAACAAGGTATCCTCCCTACAGATATAGAGCAGGCCAAAGTCTTTAAGAAGAAAGTCACTCGTTATACCCTGGTAGGAGATCATCTATATAAATGGGCCTTTTCTAGTCCCTTGCTTAAATGTATTGGAACAGACGATATACCCTACATTCTACAAGAAGTTCATCAGGGCTCATGTGGTAGTCATGCTGGGGGAAGATCTCTAGCTCGTAGAATATTACTAGCCGGGTATTTTTGGCCCACTTTACAAGAAGATACGGCTCGACTTGTGTGAACTTGTATGTCTTGTCAGAAGCATTAAAATATTTCATATCATCCTACTCAACTGTTGAAAACCTCTATAGTTTCTTGCCCTTTTGATTAGTGGGCATGGATATAGTATGACTCTTCCCTCTGGTAATTGCACAGAGAAAGTTTTTATTAGTAGCCGTGGATTATTTCTCCAAATGGGTAGAGGCAGAACCACTAGTGAGAATTACTGAAAACACAGTTATCAAGTTTCTATGGCAAAGCATTATTTACAAATTTGGTATCCCTCATAAATTTGTCTCTGATAATGGTGGACAATTTCAAGGAAAACAGATTGAAGAATGGTATCCAGGATACGACATTATACAAGCCTTCACCTCTATGACATATCCACAGAGTAATGGTCAAGCAGAGGTAACTAACAAGGAGATCATCAGAGGTCTCAAAACCAAGTTAGATCATGTTGGTGGTAGTTGGGTAGATGAGTTACCTAGTGTTCTATGGACGTACTGCACTACTCCTCGAGAAGCCACAGGGATTACTCCCTTTTAGTTAGTATATGGCGGAGAAGCAATAGTTCCAATTGAAGTGGGAGTAGAATCAGACAGAAGAAGGCTATATGATGAAGAAAAAGATAATGCTGGTTGGCATCTTATGGAATTAGATTTGATAGAAG
Source organism: Zingiber officinale (assembly GCF_018446385.1). Classification (NCBI taxonomy): domain Eukaryota; kingdom Viridiplantae; phylum Streptophyta; class Magnoliopsida; order Zingiberales; family Zingiberaceae; genus Zingiber; species Zingiber officinale. The sequence goes on from NC_055988.1 coordinate 128,988,434, forward strand.
AGGCTAGAGACAAAGCAGCTACTCGCCTTATATCATACAGACAACGCATGAGACAGAATTAAAATAGAAGAGTCATCCCCTAATTCTTTCAAGTAGGGGATTTAGTATGGAAACGCATCAAACCTGTGGGAGATGTTAGTAAATTGGCTCCTCAGTGGGGAGGACCATACAAGGTTATATAGAAGCTTGCCTCAGGTTCTTATTATCTCCAAGATACAGAAGGGATAAATCTAGATAGACCTTGGAGCGCTAATCACTTGCAACCATACAGAACCTAACAAGTATGCCTGTAATTCATACATGTGTTTCATCTGATTTAAAAGTAATCAAAAAAGTGCATATATTAATTCTATAAGCAAGCTGTACCCACACTAATGGGGATAAATTGGTCTCACTATCGAGCGTGCTTCTTCCGCTCTGTCATAGTCGATCAGGGACCTTGAGGAGTGACCGGTCGGGCTTCCTTAGTGGGAACCGTAGACTTTAAACCTTTAAAAAATTTGAGCGTGCATCCTCCGCTCTGTCATAGTCGATCGGGGACCTTGAGGAGTGATCGGTCAGGCTTCCTTAGGGGGAACTGGAGACTTTAAACCTTTAAATAGTTCGAGCGTGCATCCTCCGCTCTTGTCATAGTCGATCGGGGACCTTGAGCAGTGATCAGTCAGGCTTCCTTAGGGGGACCGGAGACTTTAAACCTTTAAACAGTTGGAGAGTGCTTCCTCCACTCTGTCATAGTCGATCGAGGACCTTGAGGAGTGACCGGTCAGGCTTCCTTAGGGGGAACCGGAGACTTTAAACCTTTAAAAAATCTGAGCGTGCATCCTCCGCTCTGTTATAATCAATCGGGGACCTTGAGGAGTGACCAGTCAGGCTTCCTTAGGGGGAATCAGAGACTTTAAACCTTTAAACAGTTCAAGCGTGCTTCCTCCGCTCTGTCATAGTTGATCGGGGACCTTGAGGAATGACCGGTCAGACTTCCTTAGGGGAACCGGAGACTTTAAACCTTTAAAAAATCCGAGCATGCATCCTTCGCTCTGTCATAGTCGATCGGGGACCTTGAGAAGTGACCGGTCAGGCTTCCTTAGGGGGAACCGGAGACTTTAAACCTTTAAATAGTTCGAGTGTGTATCCTCCGCTCTGTCATAGTCGATCAGGGACCTTGAGGAGTGACCGGTCAGACTTCCTTAGGGGGAACCGGAGACTTTAAACCTTTAAACAGTTCGAGTGTGCATCCTCCACTCTGTCATAGTAGATCGGGGACCTTGAGGAGTGACCGGTCGGGCTTCCTTAGGGGGAACTAGAGACTTTAAACCTTTAAACAGTTCGAGCGGGCTTCCTCCACTCTGTCATATTCGATCAAGTTTTCTTATGAGGAACCAGAAACTGTAAATCTTCAAAGAAAAGAGCGAGCATGCATCCTGTGCTCTGTTATGGCCAATTGAAGACCCAGTAAAGTGGTCAGTTAGATCTCAACGAAGAAAAACAAAGGTTTTACATCCTTCAAACAGATATGCATCCAAGCCACGTATGTTGGAACATGTTTTTCTATTCATCTCAGTTGACTCAAAAATCCTCTTCGGACAAGGGAAGGAATTCAGACAAGGGTGGTTCTGAAGACACAAAACAAAAGAAGCATTGGGAATCATCCAGGTGAACACTAATGTTTGAGTGCTCATCCATGGTTTAAAAAAAATACATTATTCAATTGTTTCACATGTTTACGTGCAATACTTTACTTGCTACAAAAATATCTTAGAAAATCTACTTTACAACCTTAGAGAGATTGTAAGTGATGGGTAAACAAAAGGGGCTGAAACACATCAACATAGTCTTTGAGCAAAGGGGATGGACACTTGTAGTTTTGTCCCATAATCAATATATACATCCAACCCTTATCTAAAACGGTTGATCAGGTATTTGGGTAGCCCTTCTTTGAGGCGCCGCAGATCTATGAAGTGGGGAGGAGGCTCTTGGGGTAAAAAACCTCCTTCCCACAGTTGTTCGAGAATACTTTCAACTGAGTTAGTCATAGTCCCGATGATGCACCCGGCAAACTCAGATCCGAATTTAGGGGAAGTAAGATACGCCAGACGCCGACTCTTCCAACATTTTTCCTCATCTGTCTTATAGTCTTGTAGCTCTGAGGCGAGACGTTCTGACTTGGCTTTAAAATTATCCCTTTCTGCCTTGACACGATCCAACTCTTTAGATAAAAAATCCACCTCTGAGACTTGAGCTTTCAGCTACTCTTGTAGTTGCAACAGCCTAAAATTTTAAAAGGCTAATTCTTGAGCTGAATCGGGGGATCAAGGACGTGAAGTTCTAAATCAAGTCAAAATGGTAGACCTGAGGGTGGCATCTGAAATGCCTTTGTTTTTCAGGGTCACCTCAACACTCAATTGAGAGGAGAGGTTCTATATTTATAACTCCAAAGTCCTTTTCTCCTCATCTTTAGTCTTTAGCAGTCGCTGATGATTTTGCAAATCTTGCTCTAGAAGGGTTGTCTGTTGAGCCAGGGAGTCTATCTTTTCCTTCAATCAGGTGATTTCTCCACTAAAGAAAAGGGGGGCTGCTTCCAAAGCTCTTATTTGATCCCTTAAGATTTTATTCTCTCCGTCTAACTCAACAGCCAGGATGCCCATGTGGAAACTTGAGGCCATGAACTAAGTACAGGCAGTAACACAATTACAGAACTATAATTGTAAAATAAGGAGGCATACCCAAAATACTTACAGTAGAAGCTTGACGATGGTGAAGGTTAGCTTGTTCGAAAACACTCTTGCCTTTTAGAAAGTCTTGGTCGTGTAGCCAAGCCCCAGCTATCGAGTCATGCAACTGAAGGATCCCGTAAGCAGAAGGGGGGCACATTTTTTCTCATCACAGAGGGCACGCATTGGGCTTGCCGAAATAGAAGTCTAGGAGGAGCAGAAGAGGAGGGACCAACAGAGGAAGGAGGTAAGGACTCAGAAGAAGAAGGTGGGGGCTCAACGTTGAGAGTCACAGGACTGCTTGGGTTAGGAAAGTTGGAAGGTAAGGCTAGAGGAAGGAATCCAGAAGGTGGTCCGGAGGTAGTATCTTGAGAAATAAGATAAGAAGACCTTTTACAGGGGGTTCTTCTGGCCCTCACCGTCGATTGAAGGGAAGAGAAGGTAAGGGGAAGCTGAGGAGATTCAAATGTGGTCAGTGTTACCTCAGGAGCGGAGACAACTAGGAGAACTATAGAAATCAGTAAACTGCGTCACATCATGTTAAGAGCCAAGTTAGGACAAAAGCGACTAGGGTGCTAGTCCCTTACCTTTCTCATAGGACATCTCGGAGGTTGTAATCGGGGCTTGTGTAAATTCAGATATGATAATCGGAGGTCGATTGTTTTTTGCGGTGATATGTTGCATGCGTCGGACAATAAAGGGACTCTCTTCTTCAAAAGATTCAGCAGCCTCAGTAGGAGCCTTGTGAAGAGGAAGCAATCCAAGAGAAGAGGAATGAGGATTAAGCCGACGCCACTGTAATAGTTCTTCGCCCAATTTGGCTATAACTGATTTAGTTAGCCCCGGATGTTTGTACATGAAAGCAGGAAGAACAACATCAACTAAGAGAAAAAGGAATTAAGAAGATGAGGTAAAGATGATAGGAGATTAATGAGCATGGGTAGAAGTATTGAACTCACTAAAAGAAGCCTCTAATTCTATGTCCACGAAGTTTATTCCAAAGATAAATAGCAAGCCTTCAACGATCAACGGAAGCAAACTAAACTTGACCCCTCGTAGCTTTGACATAGAAGGGTTAAATATCAAATCAATGGACCTGGTCTCCGGAGGGGGAGAAGGAGGAAGAACTCGTCGCCAGGCTATAGGATATGGAGAAGGAGAAGGAAGTTGTAAGAAGAAAATTTTTTGTCTCCATTCTGTTTGAGGGGGAATGTGACAAAATAAACTGGTCTTATGGCGACTTTGAAATTTAAAAAGATTATCTTCTACCTGATAGAGAACTGATTGAACAAGCGAGGAGTAGGAGGAAAATCCAGTATCTGGAAACAACAATGAAGCCCGATAGGATAGAAAAAGATTGAGGAATAAGTTGGTTCAAGGGTACATCGAAGTAGGAGCCTACATCCACAAAGAAAGGGTGTAGAGGAAGTCGAAAGCCTGCCAAAACCTGCTCCCAAAAGATGGCGATGCTACCTAGAGGGGGAAGGTGGGGGCGATCCTCGGGAGTAGGAAGGGCTACATACGAAGGAAAGCCATAATCCAGGCCAAGCACACAAATCTCTGCCTCACTAGCATCGGAAGAACAACTAGCGAACCATTCAGTGGCCAAGGAAGAAGAAGCCATCGTGAGTGAAAGATCAGAGAAAGGTGCTGGAGTCGCTAATTGAATAGGGATAGTGGAAATGGCGTGAGGAGGAAGACGAAGAGAAAAACCCCTAATCTCCTCTTGGCCCTTTTTTCCTAAAACCCCTAAAACAACGGCTTAGAAAGATGATTCACACATCAAGATGGAAGTGCGAAGATGGAGGGGAGGCCATTAGAGGTATAGGTAGAACAGGGGGTACACAAAAGGAGGTGCACTTATGTGGCACCATTTCCCAGAACCCTAATCCAAAGGAAGTATTAGATCTCGAGGAGGATGGAGATCCACCTTTTGACAAGCTTCTGGAGGTAAGCTCGAGCAAATAATTAAGGTTAATCCGATCAGTACAATAAAAAGGTATATCAAGATATCCAATCAGTATGGAAGGAATGGACATCCACACAATAGGGAAATGAAAGTTCAGGAGATTTCGGGAGGAATGTGAGACAACTAGAGCGGATGGGAAAACTCCGTCCGGGCATATAGAATGGACGAGAAGAAAGGAATTTATAGGACCACCCTGTCTTTTCGAACAAAAAAAGGAGGGGGTCGGGCAAATAAATCCATCCTGCCTCGATAAAAGGATCGAGCGGATGCCTAATCTACACATACAATTATTCGATCAACGTTCACAAAGAGAAGTGTTGAGCGAAAGGAACATTGCCCTGAGAATGAAACTAACCAAAAAGGAAATAAAATACACTCGACCAAGTTTTAAAACCACCATAGGACCATTATAAGAGATATAGCACTTCAAGAATTACAAAAATTGGGGATAGAATTTAGGAGGGCGGTTCTTCAGTATTCTTCTGTGATCAGGGAAGCTGAGAGGAGGATCAGCAACCACTAGCTTCAAGTCCTTTAGTTGGTCCACCCCCTCCTTAAGTATGAAATCAATGTCGTTGATGACGAAATCAGACATGGGGGCCAGGAAGGCGGGAGACTTAAAGAAGGTCTTCTGGCGCATCTCGAACCGAGCATCCTCATTAGCTTTGTAATTTGCCAGTTATTTTTGGGCGGCCTTTAAAGCGTCCTCTTTTAAATTTAGCTGGAATAACTGATCAACTAGTTCTTTAACGTGACCATCCTTCAAAGACTGTAGCTGAGAAGATAATAGAGAGATTTTGGTCACTTGTTCTGCCAGTTTGGAGGACAATTCATCACTGTAGGTGTTGGCTAGCTGTAATTGAGATTGGAAGTTCTCTGCCTCAGTTTTGTATTGATTAGCTTTCTTGGTCTCAGCCTGAAGTGATGAATGAACCTCTTGAAGCTCGGCGAACAACTTGTTTACCTGTTCGACAGCCTGAATTGAGGATGATCCCGGGGTTTGTCCCCTTAACATCTCTATCTCTCGGAGGGAAGAAGCCAACAAATGGGATAGGTGCAAATTATGTAACCAGCGCTGCACAATTAAAATACATTAGAAAATCACTGAAAGCATGATAAATACAGATAAGAAAGTATTGTTACCCTTGTTTCCTCAATAAAAAACTGAGTGACCGCCTCTGAACGAGAAGTTCCCTCATATACCTGGTGCACCTCCTCCCAAAGGGTGCTAAGGGACCCTCCCAGAATTATCGAAAGGGTGGAAGTAAGGGAGGAAGCAGAGGATAAATGGGTTTGAGCTGAAGGGGGATAAAAAAATAGGACAGGTCAAGTCTTGAGTAGTTAAAGTGGTATGAATAGGGAAATTCGCAAAAAAGGTAGATGCAGAGCTATCGACAGTAGTGGAAGGGGTTGAGGAAGATGAAGAGGCAAGAGCCGGATAGAGGGACGAAAGGGGAAGACCCAGAGAAGTAGGGGCAGTGTCCATAGGGGGGGAATCCTCAGGAAGGGAGGAAGATGCCCTCTTTGGAAAAAGGGCAAGAGTCAATTTACGCTTCTTTCGGATAGGGGCTCTCTCAAGAGATTTCCCCGAGGACACTGGAGAGGGGAGTTCTACAATCGTAGGGGAATCATTGAGGGTCTCCTCCGAGGCTGTAGCTTGAGAACCAGAAGCACCCTCTGTACCCGTGGGAACCTCTGCGGAAGAAGATTAACCCACACTAGTAGGAACCTCTGTTGAGGGAGGTTGGTTCAGAGCAACAAGAAGTTCTTTCTCCTTTGCTTTGATTGTTTCATCTCGCACCTTTAGTTGTTGCTCAATCATGGAGTTATAATAGGCCTCTACTGCACCCAACAAAAAACATCTTAGTTAGTAAAAAGGAGACATAGATAAGTGATAGCAACTTACTAAGGGAGCCACGGAGCTCCACCCTGACAGGACACAATCCAAAAAAATATAAGAGGTCACCGCGAAGCCATTTGTGAATGTATAACCGATGGCCCAATAGCTTCTTGGAATAAGTGGAAAAAGAGGGAAGCTTGTGCAACTCCTTCACATCAGGCAAATTAGGAAAAGAAGACATCCAGGAATAAGACCAGGGGATGGGTTCGGGAAATTCTATGAAACAGAAACGCAATTTCCATGCCTTGATGGAGGAAGACATTTCTTCGAAAAAAAGTCATTTTGGGTCTAGATTGAAACAAGAAAACCCCAGGATCTGACTTCTCGGGGTAGGAAAATATGAAGAAATTCTGAGGAATAGGAGGGATGTCGTGGAGGTAGAAGAGCATGTACAAACCACAAAGGTAACGAAAGACATTGGGAGCAAACTGTTGTAAGGGAATACTAAAATATTCGCTTATCTCTACCTAAAAGGGAGGGATGGGAAAGCGCAAACCATCTACTAATTGATCTTTAAAGAAAGTTACACAATTTTTAGGAGGGAGATGGGGACGAGATTCAGAGTTAGGGATGATAATGCGAAAAGACCGGGGAATCTTATATCAGGAATAGAGAGCAGATCGATCGGATTCGCGAAAGGTAGAGCGAGTTTGTGCATACCAAGCAAAAAATGATTCTTCAGTCATGGAGAAATGTAGGAATAAAGAAGGAAAACACTTACTGAGGTCTTTTGGGGAGAGGACAATAGGAAGGGGCCGGAAGAAGAAGGAGACCGACAAAGAACGGAAAAGAGTTAAACTGTGGCACCACCGAAACAACTTGAGGAAGAAGACGAAGGGACGATAGCATAAAGGGTTTAGGATTTTTGTTAATATTGACTAATAACCAACACAGTAGGATATGGAGTGTGCCCATAAGGGGAGGCATCGATTTGTCAGAAAAGACAGATAACAAGCCGACGGCGTCGGAGCATGTACCCGGGTGCATCAACAAAGAAGATTAGAGAACACGTGTCACGAGCCCGTACAAGAGCATTTATAATGGATATAGCCGAACAAGTCATATTCGCATCGATATCATTACATATCACGCTACTGATGCTATCTCCTTGTTGGGAATCCGGTCAGAAAAAAGGAAAATACTAAAGAAGATATTCAATTTCCTATGTATGATAAATGAAGGAATGAGTGAAAGTGGAGTGTTTGAATAAATAAGGAAGCTCGTTTATTCTTATAAACCAGAAAAACCCAAGAAAATCATCCAGTCTTATACAAGAAACCGTTCGGTTTCACATTTTGGACACGATTAATTACATAGCATTACATTTTCTTCTCAAAACATTAAACCTTGGAATGTCAGTAGAAATCATAAACATGAGCTCTCAGACTTCTTAGAAAACTTCAACCCTGCTAAAGTTAAACCTGACCAGGTTGGAGAAGTGGGAATATTTTGCCTGGTATGAGAGTAGGATAAAAAGTCTGTCATCCAACTAAACCACCCCCTCCCCATTTAGAAAAATCAATGCTTTCTTTTACGCCCAGGAGAAAGTAGGAAGAAGAGTGGTCTCATGGACAAAGGGGTGCAAACTTGTTCACACCCCCTCAGACATATGACAGAATGATCCACTTCTTACTTGAACCTTTTGAGCTCTGCTTCTAGAGCGTTAACATTAGCCTGCAGACGACCTAGGTCTTGCTGCTGTCGCGACGCCAACATGGTAGTTACGTGAACCTCCCTGGTTAACGTGGATACCTCTGAAGCCTGTTGAGTTTTCAAAGCAGTCAGCTCTTTGGCCTGAAGTTCTAGATCTCGATAAACTTTGTTCCTCAAGGTCGATTCCGATCGTGCTTGAAACTGGGTGACCGACAGAAGTACCTCCAGCTCTCGTGCCCGAGAGTTAGCTAGATCTAAAGCTTGAGCAGCTTCATCTATAAATTTTTCCTTTTCCAACAGGAATTGCCCCCAGAGAGGAGGGTCTAAAGTCATACTCTCAGTAGGGGGGAGGGGAATAAGATGGAGAAGAACTAAGGCAAGTGAAGAAGGAAGGGAGGATCACAACCCTATTTAACTGGCCAAAAGTCATGAGATCACTATACTGGGGGTCACGGGATTACTGTACTAGGAGTCACGAGGACTACTATAGAAAAGGTCACGAGACTACTGCAATGGCCATGGCAGAGCCATGACCAAAGATAGGCAAAGAAAGAAAAATAGACTTAGGTCTAGTCAGTCGGCTACACCTCCTTCGACTAGACTTGGAGGGAGGGCTAGTGATACGGGTTATGAAGAATGGACTCATTTTCTAGTAAAGGAGGAAGGAAAACTAGTCGAGCAACAATGCTCGTATAAGCGTGGTGGGTAGAGACTGATCTAGCGAAAGAGGTCGATCGAGCGTTTAGGTTTGGTAGGCCGAGCAGGAACAACCAGTCGAGTAGAAGAAGCATTTAGCCTCACAGCAGACAAGGCACAGTATGCTCGGTAGGTGAAGACCGATTGAGTATCTAGGTTCAGCAGGCCGGGACAGGCCGAGCAGGAACAACCGATCGAGCAGAAGGAGCATTTAGCCCCGCAGCAGACAAGGCACAGTATGCTCGGCAGGAGAAGACGGACTGAGCAAAAGAGACCGACCGAGTATCTAGGTTCGGCAGGCTGAGCAGGAACAACCGGTCGAGCAGAAGAAGCATTTAGCCCCGCAACAGACAAGGCACAGTATGCTCGGTAGGTGGAGACCGACCAAACGAAAGAGGTCGATCGAGTCTTACACCGTTTAACTTCTCATAAACTCTGGCACATAAATCATATGGAAATACTTTGTGATTATACGAGGGCTTAACTAATTTGGCAGGAAATGTCTTCTAGAAGCTTATACAGGTTTGCTAAACGACAAAGAAGGTACATCTGGGGTACGATAAAGATTCCTTAAACTTTTTTCACAAGTGGTGTTAACGTCATCTCATAACCAACTCCAACAAACCGGGGTCTACCTCATGACTGTGGAGGTAAAGTGAGGTGGTATAAAAAGGGGAATCCTCTCCACTGGCCAGGTATGTAATCATTACTACACAACTCAAACCCTAACGGAGTTTCCGATTGTTCATTGTCTTCTCTCTCTATTCTCGCTGAAAAACTAACTTGAGTGTCGGAGGGTCTGGCCAGGGATTCCCACCCCAGTCCTAGGTCACTAACACTTTGTTGGTTGGTCGGTCGATGTGCAGGAAGGCAGAGCTATTCGCTGGAGTTTTGGATCTGCGATTTATTCCTCATCATCCTCCTCCTAGGGCTCCTCTTCAGATATGCTTTGGTTTTCTCAGATCTGTGGAGATTCATCCACTGAGGTTATCACGTCCTATTCACTGAAGGAGCACTTTGCTACATTGGACCTCTCGCTGCTCATCTTTCCCAAGGTCGTCATCAGGCATCACCCCAGCTATCCGTCTCACCGATCTCAGACAGGATCACATGACAATCTTTAAAAATGAGGGTTATTTTCATAGAAAATTATTTTTCTATGATATTATATGAGATAAGTAATGTCTATCCAAAGTTTCATGATTTTTATAATTTTATAGAATTATTTATATATTTCTAAAATTCGGTCTAAAATCGAAATAAAAAATTGAGTCATAGTAATCGATTGAATCAATTGATTACCACACCCTAATTGATTAGGGAAATTGATTGGAGTGAGTTTCCACGAGCACAGAAACTCGTGAAATCGATCAAGTGATCGATTAAAAGGTATTAACCGATTAGTATTGTGATAATTGATTGAAATCCAACTTCAATCAATTTAGAGAGGCTGTAATCGATTAGTAGCTAAAACTAATCGATTAAGATTGCTAATTTTGATTGAAATGGTCTAATTTCAGTCCATTAAGCCACGTTTAGTAGAGTTAACCATCCCTAACCCTCTAAAATGCATTTATAAGTATTTAAGGAAAGTTTTCTTGATAAAAATAAAAATGAAATGGTTAAGGAAGACTAACTTAGAGTTTAGGAAGTGGTTTAGTTTCAAAGTTGAATTTTAAACCACACAACTTTAATTTCATATTTCTAAAGGTTTAGAAATTTTAAATCATTGTTGCTGCAATGATAGAAATTTAGATTATGTTTTAAGGGGGAGTTTCTTCTTAAAAGCATGATTTAGATGTTTTTAATAGAAGATTGGAAATCTTCATTGAAACAAATGAATGTTATAGTGTGAGCATACAATATATGCTCAACGGTGAGCATAGTATAAAATGAAGGGTATGAGACTTTCATTGAATTACTTTGACAACATTGACTCTTATGGGGAAGAGTTTTTGATATTTGTTAAAGGGAAAGAAAATATGGGGTTTAAGTTAGAAACTCACATTCATGCTTTAAGCATGGGATGAAGTTGGAGTTGGGCTAATATGGATCATCTAACTTAAAAGTATTGTCAAACATTAAAAAGGAGGAGATTGTTGGTGCAATTATCCCTACATCAAAGTTGACTAGTTTGACTCAAGTGTATGTTTTAATATTTGACAATATATGGAGATAGAAGATATAATTGTCCATTTGAGAGATTATTGGTGTAATTCTCCATTGGTCAAAGGTTGGATAAGTGAGTAGTTAAGTAGGTCAAAGTTGACTGGATACTTGACTGGGAAAGTCCTTACTAGAGGTTAGGCAAGGGCAAGACCAATGAGATGGTTGGCAGAAGAAGAAAAATTAAATGGGTCAATGTTAACCGGACACTTAGTATGAGAAGTCTCAGTGAGTGAAGTCGGGCAGTGTGAAAAGTCCTGGTGAGTGAAATCAGACAGATGGAAAGTCCTACTGAATGAAGCTAAGTAGATGGAAAGTCCTGGTGAATGAAGCCAGACAGATGGAAAGTCTTGGTGAATGAAACCAGGCAGATGGAAAGTCTTGATTAGTGAAGTTGGGCAGTGAAGAAAGTCCTGGTGAGTGAAGTCAAGCAGGTAGAAAGTTCTGGTGAGTGAAACTAGACAGTTAGAAAGTCCTTATGAATGAAGCCAGACAGTGGAAGAGTCCTGATGAGTAAAGCCAAGCAATTGGAAAGTCCTCGTGAGTGAAACCAGACAATTAAAAAGTCTTAGTGAGTGAAGTCAGACAGTTGAAAAGTTCTAGTGAATGAAGCCAAATAATTAGAAAGTCATAGTGAATGAATCTAAGAAGTGAGAAAACCTTGGTGATTGAAGTCAGGTGAAAAAATCATAGTGAGTGAAGCTAGGTGGAGAAAAGTCATGGTGAGTGAAGCTAGACATTGGAAAATCCAAGTGGGTCAAAGGTTGACCAAACACCTGGTTTTTGAAAGTTTAAGTGGGTCATGGAGGATCGGACACTTGACACGAGAATAAAAGTTCAGGTGGTAAAAGGTTGACTGGACACCTGGTGTTTGGAAGTCCAAGTGGGTCGTAGAGGATCAGACACTTGGTACATGAAGAAAAGTCCAAGTGGATCAAAAGATTGACCGGACACTTGGTGGAGAAGTCCCAACAAGTCATGATTGACCTAATGTTGGGTAATGGAACCCTAGAATCAATTGATTCTAAGCTAATGATTAGGTGGTTCTTGTGAGAATACAGAAAGAGCCTAAATCGATTGTCAATCGATTGAGCTGAGTTTAATCGATTGGACCAGTTGATTAGGGCCAAAATATTCACGAAGAGGAATTCATAAAAATAAGGATGAATCAATTAGCTCAATCGATTCATCTACTGCTAATCAATTGAATCAATTGATTAGGTTGTGTTTTGTCGCAAGAAACATAATTGATTATGCTAATCAATTAAGGCATTTTTGTGAGTGAACAGAGAGTTATGAAATCAATTGGATAATCGATTAAGGCTCTCTGAATCGATTGAGAATGGCTCACCAATCGATTAGGGTTCAAAAAAAATGAACCGTTTAATAGGCGTTGGACGGTTAAATGATGTGGCAGTCGACTAGGGAAAAGTTGAATAGATTAAGGCACTGGACGTAACCCTAGAGAAGGGTTTTTCATGACCGTTCTCCATGACAACACTCAACACTAGTTCTTGAAAGTTCTTGGATGCATTTCCTTCTACCAAGAGGTAGATTCGAGCAACAAGAAGAAAGCAAACTATGATTTCATTGTTGCAATCTCGTATAAGTTTTCATTGTATTTATTCTTGCTCTTCTTGGTGTATTTCATGTTGTGAGCTTATAAGAGGCTTCTCCGCCTCTAGATTATTTTTGAGGAATATTTTTATAGTGTAGATGTATGCACTATGTAGATCCTTGAATTAGTCACCTCAAGAAGGTGGATACAAGTAAATCCTTGTGTTAGAATTAAAGAGTTATTCGCTTTAAGTATTCTGCTGTAAATCATCTTCATCAAAGCGAGCAAGCTATTCACTCCGCCCCCCTCCTCTCGCTCCCCTTGGTCCCAACAAAGTTATGGTAAGTGATTAAGTAGGGAAGCTTAATCGCTTACGACCTTTCTCGCGATCGAGCAAAAGGGAGCGAAATCGATCAAGTTAATTAATTACACTCCTCTTAAGAGATTGGGATAATCTCTTAAGGTTAAAAAATATAGTCGTTCTGAGTAGGTTGTTGACGTGATAATCGCTTAAGAGATTCTTAAGTGATTAAGGCGCTGGAGGTAACCCTAGAAAAGGATTTTTCATGATCGTTCTCAACACAACACTCAACACCAGTTCTTGGGAGTTCTTGGAGCTTAGTGTTGTTGTATTTACATCCACCAAGAGGCAGATTCGAGCAACAAGAAGAGAGCAAGCTAAGATTTTATTGTTATAATCTTGTGTAAGATTTCATTGTATTTATTCTTGCTCTTCTTGGTGTATTTTGTGTTGTGTGCTTGTAAGAGGTTTCTCTGCCTCCGGATTATTTCTGAGAAGAAGTATTTTCATAGTGTAGATATGTGCACTATGTGGATCCTTGGATTAATCATCTCAAGGAGGTAGATACCAAGTAAAACCTTAAGTTAGCATTGAAGAGTTGTTCGCTTCAAGTATTCCACTATAAATCATCTCCATGGAAGTGAGCGAGTTATTTAATTACCCCCTCCCCCTGGTTTCAACAAAGTTGTGGTAAGCGATTAAGCTGGGAAGCTTAATTGCTTATGACCTTTCTCATGATCGAGTAGAAGGGAGAGAAATCGATCAGGTTAATCGATTATGCTCCTCTTAAGCGATTGGGATAATCATTTAAGGTTAAAAAATATAGTCATCCTAAGCAGGTTGCTGACATGGTAATCACTTAAGAGATTCTTAAGCGATTAAGGTGCTTGAGGTAACCTTAGAAAAGGGTTTTTCATGACCGTTCTCCACACAACACTCAACACTAGTTCTTGGGAGTTCTTGGAGTTTAGCGCTGTTATATTTATATCCACCAAGAGGCAGATTCTAGCAACAAGAAGAGAGCAAGCTAAGATTTCATTGTTGTAATCTTGTGTAAGATTTCATTGTATTTGTTCTTACTCTTTTTGGTGTAATTTGTGTTGTGAGCTTATAAGAGGCTTCTCTGCCTTCGAATTATTTCCGAGAACGAGTGTTTTCATAGTGTAAATGTGTGCACTGTGTGAATCTTTGGATTAGTCACCTCAAGAAGGTGGATACCAAGTAAATCCTTGTGTTAGCATTGAAGAGTTGTTTGCTTCAAGTATTCCGTTGCAAGATCATCTTTATCGAAGTGGGCGAGCTATTACCCCCCCCCCCCCCTGCTCCCCTTGCTCCCAACATGAATAAGTTAAACATCGTATCATTTTGACTCTCATGCGACTTAGGACCTACACAATATTGATCAGTAGTTGACTGAGAGGTGTGTTTAGAGATGATAATATCCTCTGAATCCAATGTTGGATCTGATATCAGACTCGAATTGAGGAGGGTATGGATGGACTATCAATATCTAATATTCGACCCAAATATCCATTAACTAACTATCAATATATGATATATATATGTTGGACCCCGTTGGCTGGCTAGAAGGGGGGTTGAATAGCCCTGCACAAATTAAACAGAAAACGAACCCTTCTTAGACAATTAACTTTAATAACAAACACTTACATAAAATAACAAAGAAATCAAACAGATAGAGGCTGAGAGAATTTTTACTTGGTTATAACCAGGGAGGTTGTTAATCTAAGGAAATGAACACACTACTTTCTCCTTTAGGCGGAGAAGCCTCTTTACAGCAGTGTAAGCATAGAAAAAGATAAGCTAAATTAACAAAGAGAAGTGCACAAGTGTTGTTTATCAAAAATGATTGTTGTTGTGTAGCTTCTGGACCAAGACTGTATTTATAGCCTTAGTCGGGGTGTCTGGAAGCGTTCCAGGTGCTTGGAGTAGGATAGAAATCTATCCCCGACGCAACGGTCAACATCCATGTTGATGGTGATAAAGTTTGGGTTCCGAGCACTCGGAATGGGTCCGAGTGCCCGGACCATCAAAGTCAACCCCGTTGACTTTTTTAGTCCGGGCCTTCTACTCCGGTGCTTCTCGCCTCGGTCCGGGTCTTCCTCTCAAGCTCCGCTCACTTGGATGATTTCGGCCAATCGAAATAAGGCTCACCCGAATCCAATTTTGGCTTTCTCTTCAAGCAGGCTTCCGCTCTGACTTCTCATCCCTCGAATGTCGTGTACGTTCTTCTTGTCCACCGGTGTACTCTTCTGCGGCACCTCGTTCTTCAGACGCACCGAGCTCGTCGGCTCTCTCCTGTGTCGTCTTTCTCGCTAGTCACGTCTTCCGCTCGACTTCTTGTGCTCCTAAACTCCTGCACACTTACACACAGGGATTAAAAATCAACAGGACCCCCATTTTTATGTGAGCAATCCAAGTTAAGCTAGGGAAAACAAATAAAGTAAAAGCAAAAAAATAAATTTTACAATAAAGTAAAAAAAGTAGAAAATTTAATTTTTAGCTACCTCCCCCTAGACTTAATTTTTTTCTTCTTCCTCTTTGATCACATAAAAAATGGGGTATCAAGAAAAATCTAAGGGTAATTCTAATTTTCAAATAATTTTGAAATTTCTAAGTAAGGAAATTTCAAGCAAAATTTTTTTTCTAAATTTTAAAAAATGAAAAAAAATTCAAGTAAAAAAAAACCTAAGTAAATTCTGATTTTGAAAATATTGAGAACAATTTTGATTGCTCTAAAAATGCAAATACAATAATTTTAGAAACATTTTTTAAGTAAAAAAATGGAAAAAAAAATTCTCAGTTAAACAAATTTTCAAGAATTAATTTTTGTGAAAATTTTGGTAAAGGAAATCTGAAAAAAAAACTTTAAAAAAATTCTAAAAAAAATTACTAAGTTTTTTTTAAAGTTAAACAGATTTACAAAGAAATTTTTTTGAATTTTCCAAAAAAAAATTTGAATAACTATTCAAAGCATTTTCAATTTTAATGCTCTATCATTTAGTCAATTAAATATTTTATTTCAATATTTGACTTCCAGGCTGTGGCGAGGCACTAGGCCTTCTTGGTTATTAGATCATCAACCACTTCTAGACAAAACTGCATAAGGAAATTAAACATTTAATTTTCTTGCTAAAATTACTAAGTCTAAATTAAGGTTCAAGTTAGACAAAACTTTAGAACCTAATATAGGTTCCAGCCAACTAGATTAATTAGGAATTTTTTCGAGATATATTTTTGTTTGAAATATTTCTAATTTGTCCTTTGTGACATCTAAAATACCAATTTAGGTTATTAAATTTTCTAAAACTTGTATTATATGAGCATGCATGATTTTTCAAGTTACTTATCTCTTTTACAAAATATCATTTTTTTTAATTTTATTTTGTCAAACTCTTCTAATGGGCAAGATTTTGCTAAAATTAATTTTGAATTTTTAATATTCTTTTCAAGTTTGCAGCAATCTTTGGTTAATACTTTCACAAATTTAAATAACTTGTCAGGTGGGAGAGATCGTACCTGACTTACCTTATCGACTTCGTTATCCGTAGCTCCTCCTAAACTGCTGCTTTCTTCCGATGTATCTCCCCTTCATCGATGCTCTTGATGCTCATTTCAGATGAGCTTTCTTTGTATTCGTCTTCTAGATGACTTGCCATTAATGCAAGTCTGGAGAAAGCCTCAACTTCCGATTCGGACGACGTATTGTCCCATGTCCCCTTTAGAGTCTTGTATTTGTTCGTTTGGATAGGCTTCTTTCCTTTGTCCTTATCCTTGTTCCTAAGATTGGGGCAGTTGTCTTTAACTTGCCCTTCTTCATTGCAGTGGTAGCATCTGATCGTCCTTTTCTTTCTACCCTGCGGATGGTTAGTTTTTCTTGATTTAAATGACTTTTTAAAACGCCTTACCATTATTGTCGTTTCTTCATCCTCAAGAGAAGATTTTGAATCTTGTTCATTCATCCTTGCCTTAAGAGCAATGTTGTGCGTCGATTCCTTCTTCATATCTACACATCTTGACTCATGGATTTCAAAAGTTGAAAATAACTCTTCTAAGGTAACAGTTTCTAGATCCTTAGAGATATAGTAGGCATCTACTAATGACTCCCATTTCGTATTTCTAGGAAAAGCATTAAGTGCGTACCTTAGCGAATCTCGGTTGCTTACCTTTTCTCTGAGATTTGAAATTTCGGTGATGAGCTCCTTTATCCTCAGTGAAGGTGTGCGATCGTTTCGTCTTCTTTAAATCGTAGGTTGGTGAGCTGGTTACGAAGTAAGTCCCGTCTCGTGAGCTTGGCTTCGGATGTCCCTTCGTGTATCTCAAGGAACTTCTCCCAAAGCTCCTTTGCTGAGTTATAGCTGCCGATCTGGTTGACTTCTTGTGGCAGAAGGAAGCTTAGCAGATGAAACTTTGCCCTATCGTTTGTCACGTAGTCAGCTTGGTCCTTCTTCGTCCATTGATACTTTTCCTTACCCTCGGGTGCTTCAAAACCAAATTCCATTATTAATGATAAATCGAAATCAGTTTTGAAAAATACCTCCATTCTCTTTTTCCAGCTCGTGAACTCCCCCTCGAATTTTGGTGGGTAGATGCTTGGTCCGGCCATCGTCTTTGCTTCGATCGACGGTTAGTTCTCTTGAAGCGTCCTAGCTCTGATACCACTTGTTGGATCTCATTGGTCGGGTAGAAGGGGGGTGAATAGTCCTGCACAAATTAAACAGAAAACGAACCCTTCTTAGACAATTAGCTTAAATAACGAACACTTGCATAAAATAACAAAGAAATCAAACAGATAGAGGCTCAGAGAATTTTTACTTGGTTACAACCGGGGAGGTTGTTAATCCAAGTAAATGAATCACACTACTTTCTCCTTTAGGTAGAGAAGCCTCTTTACAGCAGTGTAAGCACAGAAAAAGAGAAGCTAAACTAACAAAGCGAAGTGCATAAGTGTTGTTTATCAAAAATGATTGTTGTTGTGTAGCTTCTGGATCAAGGTTGTATTTATAGTCTTGGTCAAGGCGCCTTGAAGCATTCCAGGTGCCTAAAGTGGGATAGAAATCTATCCCCAACGCAACGGTCAATGTCCAAGTCGATGGTGATAATGTTTGGGTTCCAGGCGCCCGGAATGGGTCCGGACGCCCACACCCTCAAAGTCAACCTCGTTGACTTTTTCAATCTGGGCCCTCTACTCCAGTGCTTCTCGCCTCGGTCTGGGTCTCCCACTCTGGCTCCGCTCGCTTGGGTGATTTCGGCCAACCAAAATAAGGCTCAACCGAACCTAGTTTCGACCTTCTCCTCGAGCAGGCTTCCAGTCCATCTTCTCGTCTCTCGAACGTCGCATACATTCTTCTCGTCCACCGGTGTACTCTTCCACGGCACCTCGTCCCTCAGACGCACCTAGCCCGTCAGCTCTCTCCCGTGTCGTCCTTCTCGCTAGCCACGTCTTCCACTCGACTTCCTGTGCTCCTAAGCTCCTGCACACTTAGACACAGGGATCAAAAACCAACACGACCTAACTTAACTTATTTGATTATATCAAAACTGTTGGAGTTA
This sequence comes from Zingiber officinale, assembly GCF_018446385.1. NCBI lineage: Eukaryota > Viridiplantae > Streptophyta > Magnoliopsida > Zingiberales > Zingiberaceae > Zingiber > Zingiber officinale. Next base: position 129,006,956 of record NC_055988.1, read on the forward strand.
CAAGGTTGCAAACATAGTCTCACATTGAAAATACATGGGAAAGATCATGAATTTATAAGAGAAAGATATCTTCAGTAGTATGAGGCATTTTGGGGAGTGCCCAAGAGCAAAATCATAAGGGTTTAGGCCCAAAGTGGATAATATCATACCATTGTGGAGATATCTAAATTCTTTTCGATCCTAAAAAATGATATTAGAGCCCGAGCTGCCAGAAGATTTAACCCCCGACTGTGCACAAGAGTTATGGTCTAATTAAGTCATGTGGGTACAATATTGACCTCGAATAAAGAAAGTGAGGACTCCTATGTTAGAATTAAGAGGACCAGACACCAGGCAGGAAGTCCTAGTTGTGGCTAGGCATGGAAGTCCTAGTAGGTTGGGTGAACCGAGGGGAAAGAAGATCTAGTGGGTCGAGGATCGAACGTGGAAAGTCTGTGGTCCTTTGTTTGAGGGGGGGGGGGGGTTGTTGGAGTTACAAGGTTGCAAAAATAGTCCCACGTTGAAAATACATGGGAAAGATCATGGATTTATGAATGAAAGATATCTTCATTGGTATGAGGCCTTTTGGGGAGTGCCCAAGAGCAAATCATAAGGGCTTAGGCCCAAAGTGGACAATATCATACCATTGTGGAGATATCTAAATTGTAATTCCAACACTTGTACGCTCAAATTCTAGATTAGTTTTTTTCTTTTTGCGCTCTCATTGGTGTAAGAGGTTTTTTCGCCAAAAGGAGATATTTTAGTATGTTCCACTCCTTGGATTAACAACCTCCCCGATTATAACCAAGTAAACATCTGGTGCCTCTTGTTTTTCTATTTTTAATTTATTGCTTTTCGATTTTATGCAAGTGTTCTGTTGAAAGTTCAAGAAGGGTTGTGTTTTTTTTGCAGGCTATTCAACCCCCCCCCCCTTCTAGCTGGCCGCAACGGTCTAATAATCTTAGGGTTCCAACAATCTCCCCCTTTTTGATGTGAACATCCCAAGTTAAGCTAGGGTAAACAAATAAAGTAAAAGCAAAAATATATTTTGCAATAAAGTACAAAAAGTAGAAAATTTAATTTATAGTTACTTCCCCCTAGACTTAATCTTTTTCTTCTTCCCCTTTGATCACATAAAAAATGAGGTAGCAAGAAAAATCTAAGGGTAATTCTGATTTTCAAATAATTTTGAAATTTCTAAGTAAGAAAATTTCAAGCAGAAAAAAGTTTCTAAGTTTTAAAAAATGAAAAAAATCAAGTAAAAAAAACCTAAGTAAATTCTAATTTTGAAAATATTGAGAACAATTTTGATAGCTCTAAAAATGCAAATGCAATAATTTTAGAAACATTTTCTAAGTAAAAAAATGGAAAACAAATTCTCAATTAAACTAATTTTCAAGAATTAATTTTTGCAAAAATTTTAGTAAAGGAAATCTGAAAACAAACTTTAAAAAAAAATTCTAAAAAAAAACTACTAAGTTTTTTTTAAGTAAACAGATTTGCTTAGAAAAATTTTAGAATTTTTAAAAAAAAAATTTGAATAACTATTCAAATCATTTTCAATTTTAATGCTCTATCAGTTAGTCAATTAAATATTTTATTTTAATATTTGGCTTCCAGGCTCTAGCGAGGCACTAGGCCTTCTTGGTTATTGGATCATCAACCACTTCTAGACAAAGACGCATAAGAAAACTAAATGTTTAATTTTCTTGCTGAAAGCGCTAAGTCTAAATTAAGGTTCAAGTGAGATAAGACTTTGGAACCCAATATAGGTTCCAGTCAACTGAATTAATTAAGAATTTCTTTGAAATATTTCTAATTTGTCCTTTGTGATATTTAAAATACCAATTTAGGTTATTGAATTTTCTAAAACTTGTATTATATGAGCATGAATGATTTTTCAAGTTACTTATTTCTTTTTGTAAAATATCATTTTCTAATTTTATTTTGTCAAACTCTTCTAATGTGCAAGATTTTGCTAAAATTAATTTAAAATTTTTAATCTCTTTTTCAAGTTTGCAGCAATCTTTGGTTAATACTTTCACAAATTTAAATAACTTGTCAGGTGGGAGATATTGTACCTGACTTACCTTGTCGACTTCGTTATCTGTAGCTCTCCCTGAACTGCTGCTTTCTTCCGATGTAGCTCCCCTTTCATCGATGCTCTCGATGCTCATTTCGGATGAGCTTTCTTCGTATTCGTCTTCTTGATGACTTGCCATTAATGCAAGTTCGGAGAAAGCATCGACGTCTGATTCGGACGACGTATCATCCCGTGTCGCCTTTAGAGTCTTGTATTTGTTCGTTTGGATAGGCTTCTTTCCTTTGTCCTTATCCTTGTTCCTAATCTTGGGGCAGTTGTCTTTAACTTGCCCTTCTTCGTTGCAGTGGTAGCATCTGATCGTCCTTTTCTTTCTACCCTGCGGATGGTTAGTTTTTCTTGATTTAAATAACTTTTTAAAACGCCTTACCATTATTGTCGTTTCTTCATCCTCGAGAAAAGATTTTGAATCTTGTTCGTTCATCCTTGCCTTAAGAGCAATGTTGTGCGTCGATTCCTTCTTTGTATCTGCACATCTTGACTCATGGATTTCAAAAGTTGAAAATAACTCTTCTAAGGTAACAATTTCTAGATCCTTAGAGATATAGTAGGCATCTACTAATGACGCCCATTTCATATTTCTAGGGAAAGTATTAAGTACGTTACTTCTCGGTTGCTTACCTTTTCTTCGAGATTCAAAAGTCCGATGATGAGCTTTTTATCCTTAAGTGAAGGTGTGTCATCGTTTCATCTTCTTTAAATCGCAGGTTGGTGAGCTATGTTGGTTGCTACTCGGAAAACCTAGAGGTTCCACTGTACAAAAATTTTGTACAAAGGTATGAACCTTTTCCTAGCTACCATGTGTTCTTTTAAATTAAATTTTGGATCGCCTGTAGAACTTAACACGTTTGATCCAAAACTTAATCTATTTGTTCTTTTAGGTTTAGACTTGGATCTCCTGCAGAACTTAACACGTTTGATCCAAATCACCTTAAGTTATTAATTCCATTAAATATTAATTTCCATAATTGGTTCCCAGTACTGACGTGGCGAGGCACATGACCTTCTTGGATATGGGAGCAACCACCACCGACTAGACAAAACCTTTTATGGAAAGCTAATATTTAATTTCCTAAAATAACTTTAGGTTAACCGAAAGGAACAATCAAATCACAAGGAAAAATAAATCAAAAGAACACAACATCGAAAAACATATTCGAAATACTAGAATCGTAAGCTTCTTGTATTTGATATTATTTCCAAAAATAACTAGTATGATGCGGAAAGAGAAATTACTAGTTATACCTTTTAGAAAGACCTCTTGATCTTCTACCGTATTCCTCTTCTAACCTCGGACGTTGTGTGGGCAACGATCTTCCAAGATGAGAAACCACCAAACACCTTCTTCTCCTCCTAGCTAGGTTCGGCCAAAACAAGAAAACTTTACCAAGGAAGAAGAAAAAAACACCAACCAAGCTCCAAGGGATGCAAGCTTTCTCTCCTTCTTCTTCTTCTTCTCCAAGTAGTATCCGGCCACCACAAGAGCTCCAAGGGAGATGAAGAATTCGACCACCACAAAGAGGAAGAAAGAAAGAGAGGATGGCCGGCCACAACACCAAGGAAAAGAGGGAGAGAACAATAGAAGTTATGTCCCATGAAGGCACCCCTACCCCTTCTTTTATATTCCTTGGCTTTGGAAAATAAGGAAATTTATTTATAATAAAATTTCCTTAACTTTTCTTGACAATAATTAATTAAGAAAAATTTAATAAAATTTCTTAATCAATTAATCATGGCCGGCCACCTCAAATAGAAAAATTAGGAGAGTTTCAATCAACAATTAAAACTTCCTTATTTGTCTTTGGAAATTTAAAAAAAAATAAAATTTCCCTTTATAATCCCTTCATGGTTGATAAAAAGAAATTTCTATAATTTTAATTTTTCAACATGTGAATAATTTTTAAAGAGAGAAAAAAATAAAATATCTTTCCAATCTACAAATAAGGAAAGAGATCTAATCTCTTTCTTTAATCTTTTGTAGATCCTTTTAAGAGAGATATTTTAATTTTAATTCTCTTTAATAAATTATATCTTCCACATAATAAAAATTAAAATTAAAATTCTTTTTAATTTAATTATGGCCGGCCCTCACTAGCTTGGGTTCAAGCTAGGGCCGGCCACCCATAAACCAAGCTTAGGCCGGCCCTAGCTTGATTCCAAGCTAGCTTGGCCGGCCCCCTTTAGGTGAGTATAGAAGGTGGGTATAGGTGGGTATAGTACTCTATAAATAAGAGGCTACGATAGGGACCGAGAGAAGGAATTGGTTTTGGTCTCCCGATAAAATTAAGCATCCCGTGTTCGCCCCGAACACACAACTTAATTTTATCAATAATAATTCATTCCACTAGAGAACTATTATTGAACTACCGCACCAATCCCAAATTATATTTTTCGGCTCCTTCTTATTATGAGTGTGTTAGTCTCCCTGTGTTTAAGATATCGAATGTCCACTTATTAAGTGAGTTACTGACAACTCATTTAATTAATATCTTAGTCCAAGAGTAGTACCACTCAACCTTATCGTCATGTCGGACTAAGTCCAGCTGCAGGGTTTAACATGACAATTCTTATGAGCTCCTCTTGGGGACATTATCAACCTAGTATCTCTAGGACACAGTTTCCTTCTATAATCAACAACACACACTATAAGTGATATCATTTCCCAACTTATCGGGTTTATTGATTCATCGAACTAAATCTCACCCATTGATAAATTAAAGAAATAAATATCAAATATATGTGCTTGTTATTATATTAGGATTAAGAGCATACACTTCCATAATAACCGAGGTCTTTGTTCCTTTATAAAGTCAGTATAAAAGAAACGACCTCAAATGGTCCTACTCAATACACTCTGAGTGTACTAGTGTAATTATATAGTCAAGATAAACTAATATCTAATTATACTACGACCTTCTAATGGTTTGTTCCTTTCCATTTTGGTCGTGAGCTACTGTTTATAATTTATAAGGTACTGATAACATCATCTTCTGCATGTGACACCACATACTATGCTATCTACAATATAAATTAATTGAACAACTACAAACAGATGTAGATAATTTGACCAAATGTGATTCTTTATTCCAAATAAATGTTTACAAAAGCTTAGACTTTCAGTATACACTCCAACAAGCTGTTTACGAAGTAAGTCTCGTCTCGCGAGCTTGGCTTCGGATGTCCCTTCGTGTATCTCAAGGAACTTCTCCCAAAGCTCCTTTACTGAGTTGTCGATGCCGATCCAGTTGACTTCTTGTGGTGGAAGGATGCTTAGCAGATGAAACTCTGCCCTACCATTTGTCACGTAGTCGGCTTGTTCCTTTTTCATCCATTGATACTTTTCCTTGCCCTCGAGTGCTACAAAAACAAATTCCATTATTAATGATAAATCGAAATCGGTTTTAAAAAATACCTCCATTCTCTTTTTCCAGCTTGCGAACTCCCCCTCAAATTTTGGTGGGTAGATGCTTGGTTCAGCCATCGTCTTTGCTTCGATCGACGGTTAGTCTTCCTGAAGCGTCCTGGCTCTGATACCACTTGTTGGACCCCGTTGGCCGATTAGAAGGGGGGTTGAATAGCCCTGCACAAATTAAACAGAAAACGAACCCTTCTCGGCCAATTAACTTAAATAACGAACACTTGCATAAAATAACAAAGAAATTAAACAGATAGAGACTCAAAGAATTTTTACTTTATTACAACCGGATAGGTTGTTAATGTAAGCGCAGCGGGGGTCGGCAAGAGGGGGTGAATTGCCTGTAAAATTAAAGATACTCTCCTCAAGACTTTCAACTCAAAATAAATAGCAATAATAATAAAGTAACAAGACGAAAGGAATCAGAGAAGACCAGAAGTTGACTTGGCTACAACCAAGATAGTTATTAATCCAAGACGATGAAAAGCGCACTAACGATCTCCTTCTCTGAAGGTGGAGAAGCCTTTTACACACTAAAACCTCAGAACTATTACTAGAAATGAATACAGAGTTGATTGCTTGAATTCATGAAGAGATCTGGACCAAGGCTTTATTTATAGCTGTAACGACCACCCTTCTTACTACTACTACTCTCTAAGGATGACCGTTACTTAACTACTAACTCTACTTAACCGGTGTGATTAAAAACCACATGGAAACCCTACTGAAAAATTTCGGCAGAGTCTCCCTTGTACCGGTGACCATATTCAATAATACATGCAGTATATATACTCAGCCACAAGCGGCTGGAACACATAACAATCAACCACGCAGTATAAAAATTCTAACTCAGCAACAATAAAGGAAAACTAATCCATACTCACAACTGAATAGCAAACACAGTATCAAGTGTCCTTATAAACAGTTATCAAATTTCCTTAACACATAAAGACTTAATTAACTCAAAGAACAAATCATAATTCATTTTATTCGCAAGGATCCCTAGAACTTCCATAGTGCAGACATCACACACCCCTCTTGCATCTCCTTGTCGCCTTCCTTCATATTAGCTTTCCTTTTTCTTTATCTGCAGTAGGAGAAAGTGCAGTCTATAAGCATAAAGCTTAGTGAGCGCTATCTAACTCACAAAAACTCGATATGCATGTATACAAATAAAAACATGCTAAAACTGAATGCTAATATGTAAAGCTACTCATGCTCATAAATAGCAAAGAAATCAACTAACAGAAAAGATAACATGTATAACTACTCATGCTCATAAACTAATAAAGAAAGCAAATTAACTGGAATGCTAACATATAAAGTAAAACAAGCTCATCAACTAGCAAATAAATAACATGTAAGAAACTAAACATGTAAAAGCTGCTAGCATAAAAGAAAGCTAAACTTGCTGATCTTTAAAACAAAGTGAAAACTTACTTCATTTACTCTAATCTTATTCTTTTATTTCACTTGTTTAAAATTTATACTTTAATACTTGAAAATAATAATCAACTTCTCTTGGGCCCAGGCATAGTACCATTTTATGCGCGTTCCCTAATAGGTTGGGGTAGCGAGCCGCCAATCCTAAAAGAGCAGACCTTGGTCTACCAGGGCCAAGACCTTGGAATTGGACACCTGGATTTGTTTAACGACAACCTTGGAAGTCGGGTACTAGCCTCTTCTTAAAAGTAAAATACTTTTTATCTTAAATACTTCTTCTTTAAATGCCTTGGCATTTTAATAGCATCCTATGTGCTAAAATCCCTAAAGTCTTGACTTTAGGATTTACCTAAGGCCTTGGCCTTTTCTTTCTTTTCTTTTTCTTTCTTTTTACTTGTTAATGCTTCTAAAAGAATTTGATAGAACTCTTATTTTCCCACTAGAATACATGGCTGTTCATGCTTATTAAAATAGCAAATGAAAACTAAAGAAACTGCTCATGTGTATCTAGTAATAAAGAAAACTGATCATGCTCAACTTATAGCAATTAAAAACTGCACATGCTCAATAATAGCAAATGAAAACTAGAAAATCTGCATATAAGACTAATACAAATCTGCACTGTGAATGTTACAAAATTCTACAAACATTCCTACCTCGAGAGGAAACTATTGAGGCATATATGCACCTAAGAAAAGTACGCTGAATTCTATACCAAAATCATGCCTAATGAGCTAGAGAAAAATGGATATTGCTTCTACTTAAACTCGATGTTCACTAACTACTCAGCTAAATCCCTAGCAACCATTCTGCACAATAAATTGCAAAATAAAGGAATCAAGCTTGCTGAATTGAAACTTTAAAAATTAAACTTGCTGAATTATCAAAAAGAAAGGCTGTCCTATGCTCTAATAGAGCTGTACGTCTCTGCAGAGAACACAAAGAAAGCTTGAACTGGAATAGGCTCCAAAGGGGGTTGTTCTAAACTCCAAATGGAGTTGTTCTTGTCTGCAAAAATGCACAAAGAAGGAGGTTGTTCACTACTACAATTGAAGCTACTCTTAACTACTGCAAATACCACAGAGAAATGGGACTGTTGGTGCCCCTTTCCTAACACAAACCAAACTAAACCTGTTGGAAAGTTGAAACCTATATAAAGCTTGTTTCGTTCCCAAAATCAAAACCCATATCTAGCAATAGGATACTAATTCTAGCTGCCACAGAATTTAAAAGGAAGAAAACCAAGAATGCATGCTACTAAACTTCAATTAAACAGAACCCTAATCAAAAGGGAACAACTTGGCCGGAATTAATGGTCATGGCAGCACCTAACACAAGCAACCCGAAACTACACTCTTCCCTATTCAATGTCAACTGCCCTATATCTAAAGGAACAAGAATGCCTAGTTCATACAATTATTTCCCTTCTTTAAAGTGCACGGCAGCAAACACACAAGTGATTTCACAGAATACTTCGAAATTCAAAAGACACAAGCATAATCTTTACAGCATGATTCAAAATCAAGAAGAACAAATCTGAAATCCCCTCCTACCACATGCTTCAGAAATCTATCTCACGGCAAAATCATAAAACCAAAATCCTATATCACGGCAGCAAGGAAAACAAAACTCGGAGCTATCCTACTGCAGGTGAGTAGCAACTCACCTCGCTGTTTTGAACTTACAACCGGAAAAGAGGATTCTAAAGCTTCTAGGGTTCGAAGAAGGTGAAGATCTCGGCGATCCCTTCCTTTCCGGGTGTTCTCCTTGACGAGGAGAGCTCGGATCCGCAAGATTCGCCGGAAGAAGCCTTCGCCGGCCGCCGGAGAGAAGCTCCAAAGTTGCTGCGGTTCCGCCCGAAACCAGCGACGCCGTCGCGTGAGAAGAGGAGAAGTTTAGGGCTCGGGAAGAAAATTTAGGTCTTTTTAAAACTAGGTTTCCTATTACTAACTATAGCTTATATATTTGTCGCTACATATTTGATTAACACTGACCGCTAGCGCAGTTGGTCCGTTGGGTTTTGCTCGAAGCCACAGGTCTGTGCTTCGATTCTCAGCCGCGCCTCTTTTTCTCCAATTTATTTCAAACGTTCCAGCTACTGCATATATATATTTCGCTCCATATAAGGTTAACAAAATCGTGTAGCTCAGCTGGTTGGGCTGGTTTCGGCTAAGGTTCGGCTCGGGTCGAGGTTGTGGGTTCAAAACTTGGCTTCAACATATTTCTTCTCTTTTTTTTTTTTAACTTCTTTCTCTTGGTAAAAACACCAAACGAACTTCAAAAATTACGTAAAAATACTCTAAAAATTTCTAAAAATCTCTAGAATATTTTAAAGGTATTTCCAAATATTTTTATGGACTTTTAGAACTTGAAATAGGGAAAATTGGGTCGTTACAATAGCCTTGGTCAGGCCGCCCTAAAGGATTTCGGTCACCCTGGGGGGATAAAATTTTATCCCCCAACGTTCAGATCGAGTTTTGACTCGATTTGGTCAAAATCCAACTCCGGGCGCCCCAGGTTGTTCCGAGCGCCCGGGTCAATCCCGGGCGCCCGGACATGAAAGTCAACTCAAGTTTGACTATTGGTCTGGGCCTTCTGCTCCGTTTCAGCTCGCCTCGGTCCGGGTCTTTTCCGCTCCGGCTCCGTTTGCTTGGGTGATCTCTGCTATTCGGAATAGGGCTCACCTGAACCCATCTTCCGGTCTTTTCCTCGAGCAGGCTTCCATCCCGACTTCTCGTCCCTCGAACACCGCGCATGTTCTTCTCGTCTACCGGAGTACTCTTCCGCAGCTCTCTCATCTTTCGGACGCACCAAGCCCGTCGGCTCCCTTCCCGTGCCGTCCTTCTTGCTACCTGCGTCTTCCGCTCGACTTCCTACGCTCCTAAGTTCCTGCACACTAAGACACAGGGATCAAATAACAAGCAGGACCTAACCTAACTTGGTTGATCATATCAAAACAACCACGGGGTTCAACAGTTAATCCAAGGAAATAAATTGCACTACTTTCTCCTTCAGGCGGAGAAGTGTCTTTACAGCAATGTAAGCACAGAAAAAGATAAGCTAAACTAATAAAGCAAAGTGCACAAGTGTTGTTTATCAAAAATGATTGTTATTGTGTAGTTTCTGAACTAAAGTTGTATTTATAGCCTTGGTCGGGGCGTCTGAAAGTGTTCCAGGCGCTCGGAGTGGGATAGAAATCTATTCCTGACGCAACGGTCAACGCCCACGTTGATGGTGATAAAGTTTGGGTTCCAAGCGCCCGGAATGGGTCCGGGCGCCCGGACCCTCAAAGTCAACCCCGTTGACTTTTTTGGTCCTGGCCCTCTGCACCGGTGCTTTTCGCCTTGGTCCGGGTCTTCCGCTCCGGCTCCGCTTGCTTGGGTGATTTCGGCCAACCGAAATAAGGCTCACCCGAACCTAGTTTTGGCCTTCTCCTCAAGCAGGCTTCCAGTCCATTTTCTCGTCCTTCGAACGTCGCATACATTCTTCTCGTCCACCGGTGTACTCTTCCATGGCACCTCGTCCCTCAGATGCACTGAACTCATCGACTCTCTCTCGTTCCATCCTTCTCGCTAGCCGCATCTTCCGCTCGACTTCCTGTGCTCCTAAGCTCCTGCACACTTAGAAACAGGGATAAAAAATCAACAGGACCTAACTTAACTTGTTTGATCACATCAAAACAACCTTGGGATTTCAACAAAATATATATATATATATATATATATATATATATATATATATATATATATATATATATATATATATATATTGTTGAATAAATATAATCGAATAGAAAGAAGAAAAATTATTAGTATAGAAAATATCTGATCCTTTAATGGGTATGGATATAGGGATGGATATCCGATATCCGATTGATATAGTGATGAAGAATAAGGAATCTAACTCGAACCCGACCTATTATCATCCTTAAGTGTGTTGACCTTTAACTTTTCATTTTTTTTATTTATGATTCATGAAACATGCAAAATAGATCTATTAATTTTCATATTAGATGCATCTCTAATTGTATTGTATCTTTTCACAAATATTATAGTTCTATTCTATATATCACTATCAGTAAATATCTATTCTATATATCACTATCAGTAAATATTCAAACTAGCATTCAGGTGTATAAAACAATTATAGTGTTCACCTTGTCTAGTTTAAAATCAATTTGTTAATGTGAATGTGTTGTGAGAATCATTGTTTGTGATAGTGTGATATTGGTTCTCTAATATAAACGGCAAAATTAAAAAAAAATGGAAAGATTTTGTCAAAATTTTAATGAATTTAGTGACAAATATTTAAATTTCTGTTGCTAATTAGAGATAAATATTTAATATTCTATCTCTTATTAGCAACTGAACATTAAATATCTGTCGCTAATATAATTAACAATGGCATTATAGTAATTCACGACGGGATTAAAATTTCCATTACTAAAGCTACAACAGAATAGTAATTCAGTTTATGAATTTAACAACGAAATTTTAGTTCTGTCGCTAGGTAGTGACAAAATTAAATTGTTCATCGTTCAGTTTAGCGACGGAATTAAATATCCATCTCTAATTTTAGTGACAGAATGCTAATATTCATCGCCAATTTTAGCGATGAAAAATTTAATTTCATCCCTACTTAGTGACAGGACTAAAATTTCGTCATTAAATGATGTCAATGACTAATTTTATGGCGATGGAAATTATCGGTTGCTATTCTCAAATAGTGACCAATTAACGGCCGATTATTCCACAATTAATTGGCTTTTTTCTTAGAGTGTTTGGTGCGCATTTTGCCGTTTGCAAGCTATCAAATGATGAATTGATGTTTTGGTATGATGTATGACTTCCATATAACACCTGACCACGCTACCTTGTTGCTTCTAGGTTTGAAGATTAATTGTGGCACCGGAGTTACTGTGTAGTAGAAAGAGAGTCATGTTATCACCTAAGGATCTACGATTCGATCCCCAACTACGAAATAAATGTATTTATAGAAATTTTGTTCCTTCAAATGGGACGCACAACTACAAGATCTTGAGCTTCTGGGCCACCATCTGTCATGAACATTTCTTGATTTTCTCTAATAGCTTGAAAATTTTCTATACCATCGTCTTAGATTCTATAGTATTTGGTTCAATATTTTTTTTTCTAGATTTGAAGAAATCATACGAAATAGCCGCTTCTCATTTCTGTGGCTGCTTGAATCAACTGTCCAGCGGGGCACCTTGCTGGGCAGTATGCGTCTTCTGTAGAACGTCATCCCTGATTTGGTTTAGTCGTTTGTTTAATGAGGATTGTACTCGATATGGCATAATCAGTCGAATAGATTTAGGCTAGGCTTGGATCCAATTCAAGCAACCAAATGTGTTGGCCGTGTATATATATATATATATATATATATATATATATATATAAACATTTTATTGAGTTCAAATCTTCTGTCCCCAAATTTCTATCCCCGTGTCCCTTTATCGATCGGACGGATCAGATTACATCTCAAGAATGCCTTGCACATCACGAGGATACTACACACATCTTAAGGATGTCATGATGCCTTGAGATGTAATCTAATCCGTCCGATCGATAAGGGACACAGGGACAGAAAAATTTAGGAACAGAATATTTGAACTACACTTTATTATTCATAAAAATACATATATTGATTATTATGCTGTTATAAGAAACAGTTAATCTCTGATTCTGATGTTAATAAAATAAAATACGTTATATACATGTTTAAACCATAAGTAAATTTAGAGTTGTTGTGCAAGCTAGTGCGCCAAAAATCCATCTCACGGGCTGAAAAACTTCGAAGCTAACTTAAATTAATTAGTAAGGTGAGGCAAGTCAATTTAACGGGACCAATCTAAATTAATGACTCTAACAAAATTCTAGTTTATAAATAATCACTATTAAATAATTAAATATTGGACATTCATAAGATTTACGGATCGTATAAAGATATATAATAATAAATGAGAACAAATATTTCTCCAAATGTAATTATATATTAAATTGATTAGAGAATTTAGCGGCAATACATTGGTTTGGACAGGAAATTCATTTGTTTACGATTCAAAAAAATAATAATAACAAGTCGATTGATTAGAGAATTACTAGGAACTAATTAACAGAAACAAAATTTGTTAAACACGCTCTATATAAACGATCAATCCCTCCTCCGACTCTTCTTAATTCTGCAATAATATTCCCTTAATTACCATCTATCTAGCTCCTCTTCTTGATGGCGTCATCTTCAGCCTTGATGAGCAATGCAGTCGTGGACGCTATTGCAACAGAGGTTTCGGCCGGCTGGGAAGCCACCGCAAACGGCTATGTCCTTAGCACGGAGGCGAGAGTGGTGACACGGCGTTCCCGGTACACGCTCCCACCCGAATTGACCCTGCACTTTTGCCTTCGGACGATTTCTCCTTACACCCACGCAGTTGAAAACGCCCACTTCACCATCCAGCCGCACTATCACAGCATCCTCAATGAGGCCGCTTGGGACGACGAGACGCATCGGATGCTCTCCCATGTGGCGGCGGATTACGTGCCCACCGTCGACCTTGATCTTCTTTTGGTAGCTTTTCGAAGATACACTAGAACGGTGAACGATCGTTATCCGATCATGCAATTATCTACGATGGAGTTCTTCTCCGAGATTGTGATCCCCCCTAGGGATCTTTCCATTTTCACCCCGCTTTATTACTTGGCACAACAATATTTCTCCCAGGGCGACCACATCGACGTTGAGCCCGTCAGAGTGCTCACGCCGCCGGCATTTGCAGCGCTGGTGGAGGGGCTTCAAGAGAAGATCGTAGAAGAGCCTGGAGTATGCTCAATTTGTTTGGATGACTTCAACATAATGACTCGTGTTTTGGAGATGCCGTGCCATCATATATTTCACAATGATTGCTTGAGGGAGTGGCTGACACGGAGTAATACCTGTCACCTCTGCAGATTCACACTCCCTACCATGCAGAGTAGTGCCGTTGCACCGTAGCCAGAGGCTAGAATAGCAATTCGTCAATTCATTCATTAGTTATTTTTATTTTTTACTTTGATTATATTGTTTTTGGTATCTTGGATTGATGCGAACATTGATTCTATATAAATATATATTAATGAGATTTCTGGTACATTTGTTAGTCTTGTTAAACATAACACAAAGCTTCAAAAAGTTGGCTAAACCTAAACAAATAATGGTTGAATCAAGTCTTATGTCGACTTCCAAAGCTTAAAGAAGCAAGGCAACAAAAAAGAGTAAAAGAACTAATTTGATACTCAAAATACCCTTGGCTTTGCGCTTCATGGTGGAGCAACTTCAACCAAAATTATTCTAAAATGATACAACTTTAGTCATATGATAAATTTTAAACAAGAGTGCCCTTTTAGCCATATGGATAAATGGCAATTTTGCATAATTCTCAAAGATAGAGAAACAAGGTAGAAAATTTAAAAAACGTCCCTAATTATCCATATAATTTAAACATCCCAAATTATTCTTTGTCAAAATTATCAAAACAACACCCCGCCTTTAATTTAATACTCACAATACTCTTTGTGCTTCATTGTTTGTGGAGCATCTTGGGATACCTTTAGTCAAACCTACTTCGTTAGTTGTGATTTGTGAGGGGTATTTTGGATATCAAATTAAGGAAAAAAAAATTATTTTGATAAATTTTGACAGAAGAGCACCCTTTTAACAATATGGATAAAAGGGTGGCATTTTTTGTTAGAATAGCCATTAAAAACCTAATTATCTACTACGCATACCCCCTTAATGTCCTACTCTATAAAAAAAACATTCTCAACCTTAACGGTCATCTTAATATCGGTCCTACGAATATAAAGAAAGGTAAATATAAATATATAGGTATTAGGCACATGATGGAGTAAACCCCAAATTATCAGGAATCGACCCCTGCCAATTACGCTAGAGATATCATGTGTCCACAATTTGCGCTACGCCCTGGGGACAATGTTCTACTCTATCAAACATTCATACAAGTATGTTTCTAGACAAGGAAGATGCCTTTCAAATACTTAGAGATTCCTATAGCTTACCAGAAATTGAAGATATTAGATTATAGCATGCTTCTGGACTCACCCACCCAAAGGATTAACTCATGGCCAAAATCCACTTTATTATATGTTGGGAAGGCCCCGCTCATATCATCAATGTTGTGGAATGCTATTGGATGTCCATACTACCCCTACCTCAGGAAGTTATCAACCGCATTTGCAACATTTGTAGATTTTTCATATGGACGACCAAGAATCCCCCCATCGCATAGTCATAGTTAGTACATCCAAAGCCAGAAGGTGATCTTGGCTTGAGGGACCTACGTGCATGAAACCAAGCTCTCCTGACAAAGGTTCAATGGCGCGTAAAGGGCAAACAAGACACACTATGGATACGCTAGGTGCCATACGTACTTACAACATGTGGGGTTGTGGGGGTGGCAGGCCAAGTACACGGATTCGCAGCTCATTAAGTAGCTGGTACACATCAGAGACGGTGCCCTTGGCATGACCGATAGTCCAGAGGCAACAGGACACACCCTATCTTCCTGGTTCAATCAGAGGAATGGAGGTGTCAAGAGAGCATTAAGGATATGATTATTATTTTAATTCGAAATGCTAGCTGTGCATACTCTTTTCGTCCGTCGATGTACTCTTCCACAGCTCCTCATCCCTCAGATATACCAAGCCCGTCGACTTATTTACCGTATCATCCTTCTCGCTCGTTATATCTTCTGCTCGACTTCTTATGCTCCTAAGTCCCTGCACACTTAGACATAAGGCATCAAAGAACGTAGAGCCTAACTTAACCCGGTTGATCACATCAAAACTTACCCGGGATACTTAAAAATCTCACTAATTATACCATATTAGGCATTATAGTTCTAATTTGATTGTTATTAATTCGAATATGTATGTGTTATATTGTTATTGTACATATCTAGACATGTCAGATCAGAAGGTAGCACCCACTGGCCAGACTACGTTGCATATTACTGGGAGTTAGTAAGTATTTGTGTTATTAGTAATTTCCAATCCAACTATTTTTTTTTATTTCTAACATATTTATAAATTTTTTAATTTTTTGATGCATTTTTACTCCAGATGGGTATTGGGTAGCAGTGTACATATCTTTGAAATTTAAAGAATGATTGTGTGCTTCTGCCTTTTGGTATTACATAGAGGCATGTAGACAAGGGGATGAGAGATTTTTTTTATGATGAATTTTTAGCATACGTAATTTTTATTATCAGAATTTTATTCTTTGTTATACTAATTTGTGAACTTATTATTATAGAAAAAATATACCTGAGAGACAAGGCATGAGGCATACTTTTATGCAACCTTGAACCCTATTTGTGCCAACTCTACAAAAATATGTTATACATGTAGGGTCAGTATACACGTGAGAGGGGGAGGGTGAATCATGTGTCTTTAAAAGAATCAATCTTTTTTGACTTTTAAAACTAGTGCGCATCGGAATAACACAACATAGAAACAAAAACACGAACAAGAACTTGAGGAGTAACTTGGTTCAGAGTCTTCAGCGACTCCTACTCCAAGACACATGATTCCTCAAACCGTATCGACGGATAATCCAGTAAAAACTTCTTCTGGAACCACTGGAAGAGGGAATTGAATACAAGATATCAAAGAAAGGAAAGTGTAAGAGCATACACTCCCTTTTTGCAAGTAATAAGAAAATACAATAATTAATTTCGTTACCAACTCATAGAAAGAGGATCTAGAAGCGCTTAGGAGTTGGTGTCGGTCGGTTGGTAGCAGTTGGAAGTCACGGAGCAGTAGCACAGCAGCAGTCAGACGTGTTCACAGTAGCAGAATGGTCTTTGCAGCTCGTAGAGATGATCTGTGTTGAAGGCCGCTCGAACAAGGCTTATATAGACTGTTGAAGGCGCCTCCATCTTCATCCAAGGTACCTCCATAAGCAACTCTTATCCTCTTATCTTCGAAAGCGATAAAACCCGCAACCTGTGATTTTTATTCTTTGTAGGACGCCTTTAAAGCTCTCCGAGGCGCCTCTAGTGCCAAGATTCAAGGCTCCTCCATCTGCATGGGAGGCGCCTCCACGCCCTTCTGTGTGAGGACTTCAACTAAAGCATCCGAGGTGCCTCCAATCGATCAGGAGGCGTCTCGGGTCACTGTTCACCTGTGACTTAAGTCACTTTTTGCTCTTGCAAAATGTGTTAATCCAAATAATAAACTGTTGGATCGTGATGGCCGGCTAGAAGGAGGAGTTGAATAGCCTGCCAAAATAAAAAGAAAACTCTTCTCGAATTTTCTTAAACTAACACTTGCATAAAATAAATAAGCAGAAAGAAAAAGAAGAGACTCACAAAGATTTGACTTGGTTACAATCGGGGAGGTTGTTAATCCAAGGAAAATATCGCACTAGTACTCCTTCAGGCGGAGAAGCTTTATACAGTAATAACGCACAGAGAAATAGAAACAAAACTACAACTGGGAGCGCACAAGTGTTGGAATACACAATTTCTAAGTTGATATCTATCTTCTAGACCAAGGCTGTATTTATAGCCTTGGTCAGGGTGCCCCGAAGGGTTCTAGGTGCCCTGGGGGGATAAAACTTTATCCCCAACACATAGATTTTAGTTTGACCGAGATCTGGATATATTTTCGGTTCGGGCGCCCGGAGGGGTTCCGGGCGCCCCAGACCGGTCCGGGTTCCCGGGATTGGTCCGAGCGCCCCGAACTATTCTGGGGCCCTGGCTAGGAAAGTCAACCCCATTGACTTTTTTAGCCCAGGTCTTCTGCTCCGGCTCCGTTCATTTCAGACCGAGTCTTCCGATCCGCTCGCTTAGGTGATCTCTGCCATCCGGAATAGGGCTCACCTAAACCCAACTTCCGGTCTTCTCGAGCAGGCTTCCGCTCCGTCTTCTCGTTCCTCAGAATCGTTGAGTGCTTCATTCTCTTCCGCCAGCGTACTCATCCGCAGTCTTCGTCCCTCAGTCACACCCCGTGCTGACCTTTCGCTAGCTGCGTCTCTTGCTCCTCATGAAGTCTTCCGCTCCGACTTCTCGTCCCTCGGAACCACCTCACACTTCCTTCTCGTCCGCCGGTGTACTCTTTCGTAGCGCCTCATCTCTCAGACACACCGCGTGTCGTCCTTCTCGCTAGCTGCGTCTTCCGCTCGACTACCTGTGCTCCTAAGCTCATGCACACTTAAACACAAGGTTAAAAACACACAGGACCTAACTTGTTAATCACACAAAAATAACTTTGGGGTTCCAACAATCTCTCCCTTTTTGGTGTGAGCAACCCAAGTTAAGCTAGGGTAAATAGACATAAAAAATAAACTAACTAATTTTGTAATAAAGTACAAAAAATAAAAAATTTAAATTTTAGTCTACCTCTCCCTAGACTCATATTTTTCCTTCTCCCTCTTTGATTACATAAAAAATGGGCTTCAAAGAAAAAAATCCTAAGGGAAAAATTTTGAAACTTTGAAAAATTTTGCAATAATTTTCAACGAAAGAAAAAAATGTTCTTAGTAAAACTTTAAGTAAGAAAACTTTCTAAGAAAAAACTCTAAGTAAGAAAATTTTCTAAGTGGAGATTTAAGTAAAAAAATTTTGACTCAGGAAATTTTGCAAACATATTTTTAAAAAATTTTCTAAGTAAAGATTTAAGCAAAAATTTCTAATTTCATAAGAACTTTTAACTTAGGAAATTTTAGTTTTACGCAAAAAAATTCTAAGTAAAAAAATTTTAAAAAATGTATAAAAAAACTTTTTAAAGCATTATTAAATTTCAACCTTAATGCTTTATCAGAAAGTTAATTAAATATTTTATTTCAATATTTTGGCTTCCAGATCGTGGCGAGGCACTAGGCCTTATTCGTTATTGGAGCAACAACCACTTCTTTAGACAAAGCCTCATAAAGAAATTTTAATGTCTAATTTTCTCACTGAAAGCTCTAAATCTAATTAGTTCAAGTCAGACAGGATTTTGGAACCCAATATAGGTTCCAGCCTACTAGATTGACTAAAAATTTTTTAGGGACATATCCTTTTGAAATGTTTCTAATTTTTCCTTATGATATCTGAAATACCAATTTAAATTGTTAAAATTTCTAACATTAGTATTAGATGAGCATGCATGGTTTTTCAAGTTATTTACTTGTACTTTAAAATTATCATTTTCTACTTTTAATTTTTTATTTTCTAATTTAATTCTGTCGAATTCTTCTATTGGGCAAGATTTAGCTAATATTTTTTTTAAAATTTTAAATTTATTTTTCTAATTTATAGCAATCCTTTGTTAATAATTTAACGAACTTAAACAATTTGTCAGGAGGAAGAGATCGTACCTAACTTACCTTGTCGATCTCGTTGTCCAGGTCTCTCCCTGAGCTGTTGCTTTCTTCAGACGTGGCTCCCCCTTCATCGATGCTCTCGATGCTCATTTCAGAAGAGCTTGACTCACAGTCGTCGTCTTGATGACTTGCCATTAGTGCAAGTCCAGAGAAGGCTTCGACTTCCGATTCGGACGACGTGTCGTCCCACGTCACTTTTAATGTCTTGCGTTTTTGAACAGGCTTCTTACCTTTATCCTTGTCCTTGTTCTTTAACTTGGGGCAGTTGTTCATGACGTGCCCTTCTTCATCACAGTTGTAGCAGCAGATGATCCTTTTCTTTTTACCCTATGGATGGTTAGTCTTTCTAGACTTACAAAGATTCTTGAATCGCCTTACCATCATTACCATTTCCTCGTCATCGAGAGAAAACTCTGACTCAGTTTCGTCTCTCGATGCTTTGAAGGCGACGTTGTTCTTGGGCTCCTTCGTACCTGCACATTTTGATTCGTGCACTTTAAATGTGGAAAAGAATTCTTCTAATGTAATTTTTTCTAAGTTTTTTTAAATATAAAAGGCATCTACTAGTAACACCCATTTTGAATTTCTAGGAAAGGAATTTAGTGCGTACCTTAGCGAATCTCGGTTACTTACCGTCTCTCCGAGATTCGAAAGTCTGGTGATGATTTCCTTGATTCTTGAGTGCAAATGTGCAACTGTCTCGTCTTCCCCAAGTCGCAGGCTGGTGAGCTGGTTACGGAGTAAATCTCGTTTTACGAGCTTGACTTCAGATGTTCCTTCATGCAGCTCGTGGAACTTCTCCCAAAGTTCCTTCGCGGAGTCGTAGTTGCCGATCTGGTTGACTTCTTGTGGTGGAAGAACGGTTAGTAAATGGTACTCTGCTTTACCATTTGCCACGTAGTCGGCCTGCTCCCTTTTCGTCCAATGGTATTTCTCCTTACCTTCCGGTGCTGTAAAACCGAACTCCATAATTAACATTAAATCAAAATTGGTTTTAAAGAATACCTGCATTCACTTTTTCCAGCTAGCGAATTTCCCTTCGAACTTCGTCGGGTAAATGCTTGGTCCGACCATTATTTCGTTGCTTCGTTCAACGGTTAGTCCTCCTGAAGCGCCTTGGCTCTCTGATACCAATTATAGGATCGAAAAGAATTTAGATATCTCCATAATGGTATGATATTGTCCACTTTGGGCCTAAGCCCTCATGGTTTTGCTCTTGGGCTCTACCCAAAAGGCCTCATGCCAATGAAGATATTTTTTCTCTTATAAACCCATGATCTTTCCCATGTGTTTTCAATATGGGACTATGTTTGTAACCTTGCAACCCCAACATAAACTATACCATGTAAAATAGAGTTAATACAATAATAAAATAGCATTATTAATTAGATCATATCTTTTCGAGACCAGGATCTAATCATGGTCTCACTCTTGGTTTCTAAAATGGACCCAAAGTGAACCTGCGCCTAAAGTGCCTAAATGAGACTCATCCTCACTAAACACTCTCCTCCAGTGACTTACCTTATTTACCATGAAAAATCGCTTGACTCCCTTTGAGCCCACCAAGTCTTCTCGCTAGTTGTAATGTCCACAAATCCAACAAGACTTTGGCTAGTTGTTAGGTTTGGCGGAACCAGGTAGACTTCTCGCCAGATATTGGATCGCTCCTTCATCTATATGGACTTCTACACCAGCTATCAGGTCCTCCAGACTTAGCTGGATTTCAGTTTGGTGTCAGACCCATCAAGTCTTGCACATTTGGTAGAAAAGTTAGATCACACCACACCTAACTTTAATTCATTTGTCATTCATCAAAACTCAGATTTGACCATTGGTGCTAACTACACCGACAATCTTTTTCTTTTTGATGCAATGACAACCTAGGTTAAAGTTTAAAAATATACAAAAAAAATAGTAATATAAAAATGACTTAAGAGAAAAATAAGTAACTTCAATTTCTATTTTATTCTCTTGATCATTTTAGGGTTAAGATTTTTCAATTTTTTCTTAGTTTTTCTTACTTAACCTTATCCTCCCCCTTTGGCATTCATAAAAAAACATAGAAATAAGTAAGAGAAAGTATAAAACAGGTAAATAGATCAAGTAAGCATATCAAACAATAACATTTTCAAAGGTAAAATGTTTAATAAAAGAATATCAGGTCTACCTTAAGGAGGATCTTTTCTAAATAATTCAAGATGATTGTTAAGATTTTAAGAATTTGTCAAAGAAAAAATTTAAAACATAAAATTGTGCAAGAATTTTGTCAACATTTTTCATATACTTTGTAAAAAAATTTCCAAAGTAATTGAAAAACATATTTGAAAATTACTTTCAAAATGGTTCCCAATGAGCCTTTCAAGAAAGTTGTAAGTATTTGCAAAAACATTTCAAAGATTTTTCAAGAACTTTGCAAAACTTTAGGCAAAGTGTTTTCAAATAAATTTGCCAAAGTAAAATAATTTTAGAAATATTTTCAAAGCAATTTTTGCAAAGTAATCTTGAAAACAACATTTGAAAGATAATTTTTTAAAATAAATTTTGAGAAAATTTATGTAACAACCACCCATCTTAATACTCTACTACTCTCTAAAAATGACTGTTACTTAACTACTAACTCTACTTAACCGGTATAATTAAAAACCACGAGAAATTCCTATCGAAAAATTTCGACAGAATCTCCCCGGTACTGGTGACCATAATCATTAATAAATAACATAATATACACAGCCACAGGCGGCTGGAACATTTATCAAACAACCACGCAGTTTATAAGACACAACAACTAAAAAATAAACTATTCTAGCAATAACAAATGAATAAAACTCCAACAGTGGAAAATAACCAAACTAACAATGCGGAATGAAAATACAATCTAAAAAGACATAAACCATAAGGTACAACTCAACTATTTCTATCCACTAAACATGAAAACTCAAAACTTCCCAGGTCTCTCCATAGTCCTGGCATCACACATCCATCCACACCTCCTTGTCGCCTTTCTTTGCTAACACTTTTCTTTTCCTATATCTACAGTAAGAGGAAATGCAAACTATAAGCAAAATACTTAGTAAGCGCTATCTAACTCACAAAATCTCGATATGCATGTACATATATCTATAACATGATCTAATTGATTACTTACTGAAGACTACTCATGCTCATCTACTAATAAAAGAACAAGACATGCTGAAATGCTAAACATGTAAAGCTACTCATGCTCAGAAAATAGCAAAGAACAGTAAGCTAATCTAAATAACATGATAACATAAAAGAAAACTCAACTTGCTGATTTTAAAACAAAGTGAAACTTTATTCATCTGTTCTAAACTTATTCTTTAATTCACTTGTTTAAAACTTATTCTTTAAAACTTTATACTTATGTAAAACTTGCTTTACTAGTTCAAACACTTATACTTATAATATTTCAAAATAATAATCAACTTCTCTTGGGCCCGGCAACTGTACTTGCTTTTACTTTTGTAACAACCCGACCCATTTGGCGGCCCATTTGGCGACCCTCAGGTCGTCGACCGTCGACCGTCGGTCGTGCCGTTACTACTAGGTTATCTAAACCTAGGGACGACTATGGGAGCCCAACCCAAGGACAACTGAGAGTCCAGCACAGTGCCACTGATAAAAGTAAAATACTTGTTATCTTTTAATATTTCTATATAATGCCTCGGCATTTTCTTTAGAACCTTGTGTGCCAAAATCCCTAAAGTCTTGAATTTGAGATCTACTTAAGGCCTTGGCCTTTTTCTTTCTTTTCTTTATCTTTCTTATATTTTTCTTAAACTCCTAAAAAGAATATAGGCATGCTACAACAGAATTAAATCAAAGGAAAGAAAATCTGACTTCTATAAGCATGCTACATTAGAAACAAATCAAAAGAAAGCAAATCTAACTTCTTCAAACATGCTACAACAGATTTAAAACAAAGGAAAACAAATTCTAACTTCTTTAAAAATAGAATATAAGCCTCCTTTTATCATGTTCGTAATATGCAAAAATCTATCTTTTACTTTGAACATTAACATGGTTGAAAATATGCACTTTTGATTTAACCGAAACATAATGTCATAGCAAGATCAATCTGAACCATTCCATCTACATTAATCCGAAGCAAATGCAAAGCTACATAAACTAAACTAAAGCACTTCCATAATTACAAACATGCACCGTTCATATTAATTATAGCAAGGATAACAGTTAACCTTTAATTCTCAACTAGCAAACATGCACTTTAAAAAGAAAAATGAAACAATGAAAACATCTGCTAGCACACCTAAACCTATTCCTTCTAATCTGTTTGGAAATTCTGCAGTCAACTCATATCAATCTAAGCTTAAACATAATAGCAATATATTGGTCATGGAAAAATCCTAACACTACACAAGAAACCATTGCAAAATAGTCCTCAGGTTCTTTACTGTCGAAAAGGAAAAGAAATCCCAAAGCCATCACCAAATACAGAAACTCATCTCGAAAATCCCATGGTCACATACTGAATTAAGCAAATCTCGGAAATCTCCTTTAAATCCCTAGCAACAATTCACTTACAAGCAAGCTCTAAGGTTTCATGCAAAGCTTCGAACACAAAGAAAGGAACAAGGAATAAACCTTGAAGCTATCCTACTGCAGGTGAGTAGCAACCTACCACGAATTCTTGGGCTTACAGCCGAAGGAAAAGAGATCTAGGGTTCGATTGCTGGCGATTTTTTTTTCTTCCTCTTTGTGCTCACAGCCTTCTTCTTGACGATGGAATCCCGAAATGGTGAAGAGCTCTCGACGTTAGCCCCTCACCGGCTGCCGGAGGTGCCCTAGCTTCGGCTGCGATTTCGTCCAAGCAGAAATCGATGACGCCGCGCGTGAGGAAAAGGGTTCGGGAAAATCCTAAAAGAAAATAAAACAATTCCTTTTTTAAATACTTAGGTTTTTATTATCTAACCACTGCTTATATTTATTTTGCACCTAACCTTTTCACAAAATACTTGCGGCTCGTGGGTTCAAATCTCGGCTTGGCCTTTTTTCTGCAACCTTTAATCTCATTTTATTTCTGTTCCTAAATACTGCTTAATACCAATTTATTTCCTTATTTGATTAACAATGACTGCTGGCAGAGTTGGTTGGCTGCGTCCGATTAAGATATGGTTCGAGTCCGAGGTCTTGGGTTCAAAAACCCAGCTTCAACATTTTTCTTCTTTTTTTTTAAACTTCTTCCTCTTGGTAAAAATATCAAACGAACTCCAAAAATTATGTAAAAATACTCTAAAAATTTCTAAAAATCTTTAGAATTTTTCTATAGCATTTTTAAATATTTTTGAATTATTTTTGGGTTCAAAAGGAAGAAATTTGGGTCGTTACAATTCTCCACACCTTATAAAAAGTTCATCCTCAAACTTAGAATAATTCTAGATCTCTCTGTCTCATACTGTCCTTACGCTCTTAAATAATTTTCTCGTGCTTCTGATTCTAAAAAACTTTCACTAATGGTACTTTTTGTTCCTTAGTCTTTTAACTTCTCGGTCCTCTATCATTCATATCGAATCATACCCATTAGTGGTCCTTGGAAGGCCTGTTATAAGTCTCTGGTGACCATAAGTGCATTAGTCACACCAAATGGCATGACTACAAATTCGTAGCGTCCATTTCTATTCCTGCAAACTGTTCTGGGTGTATCACTTTCTTTCACTTTCAACAGATGGTTCCCCGAAACGCAGATTTATTTTAGAGAACACTATTACCCTCCTTAGCTGATCAAATAGATCATCTATTCTGGGAGGAGGGTACTTGTCCTTAACTGTTACTTTTCTCAGCGCTCTAAAATCTATGCACATCCGCATAGATCCGTCTTTCTCCTTAACGAACAACTCTGGAGCTCTCCGGGGTGAATGACTAGGGAGGATGAAACCCTTCTCAAGTACGTAGCTCCTAAAATTGTTCTTGTAACTCTTTTAACTCTGCTGTAGACATTCGGTATGGAGCTTTTGAAATTGAACTGGTATCAGGAAACAACTCAATTTCAAATTCTACTTCTCTGTTGGAAGGTAGTCCAGGTAGCTCTTCTAGAAATACCTTTGGGTATTCGCAGACTACCCGAATGTCTTCCTGCTTGGGTCTTTCTTGTTATCATTGTCCTTCTAGTTCTAATTACATAACTGGGGTTTTTGACTCCCCACTGTCTTGTCCTCTATCTTAACATCTAACTATGCCAAGAATAATACTTGACATCTTCTCTATCCTTTCTAAACAAACTTATGTATATGAATATAAGAGAAACAAAACTAAAATTGTCTCTATTCTTCCTAAGCATATGTATCAAAACATAGAAAATTAAAACATGAATTTTCTTCTTTCCTAAGCACATATAAGGAGATACTCTATACTACAAATAATAAGGAAAAGCATAAAAGAAAATTAAATACTTTCTTACTTGAAGATGGCAAGGATGGTGCTGATGTGTGATGCTGGAGAATGGGAACTGCTCTGATACCAACTGTAACGACCACCCTTCTTAATACTCTACTACTCTCTAAGAGTGACCGTTACTTAACTACTAACTCTACTTAACCGGTATAATTAAAAACCACAAAGAATCCCTACCGAAAAATTTCGACAGAGTCTCCACTATACTGGTGACCATAATCATTAATACATAACATAATATACACAGCCACAGGCGGTTGGAACATTTATCAAACAACCACGCAGTTTATAAGACACAACAACTAAAAAATAAACTATTCTAGCAATAACAAATGAATAAAACTCCAACAGTGGAAAATAACCAAACTAACAATGCGGAATGAAAATACAATCTAAAAAGACATAAACCATAAGGTACAACTCAACTATTTCTATCCACTAAATATGAAAACTCAAAACTTCCCAGTTCTCTACATAGTCCTGGCATCACACATCCATCCACACCTCCTTGTCGCCTTCCTTTGCTAACACTTTTCTTTTCCTGTATCTACAGTAAGAGGAAATGCAAACTATAAGCAAAATACTTAGTAAGCGCTATCTAACTCACAAAATCTAAATATGCATGTGCATATATCTATAACATGATCTAACTGATTACTTACTGAAGACTACTCATGCTCATCTACTAATAAAAGAACAAGACATGCTGAAATGCGAAATATGTAAAGTTACTCATGCTCAGAAAATAGCAAAGAACAGTAAGCTAATCTAAATAACATGATAGCATAAAAGAAAACTCAACTTGCTGATTTTAAAACAAAGTGAAATTTTATTCATCTGTTCTAAACTTATTCTTTAATTCACTTGTTTAAAACTTATTCTTTAATACTTTATACTTATGTAAAACTTGCTTTACTTGTTCAAAAACTTATACATATAATACTTCAAAATAATAATCAACTTCTCTTGGGCCCGGCAACTGTACTTGTTTTTACTTTTGTAACGACCCGACCCATTTGGCAGCCCATTTGGCGACCCTCGGGTCGTCGACCGTCAACCGTCGGCCATGCCGTTACTACTAGATTATCTAAACCTAGGGACGACTATGGGAGCCCAACCCAAGGACAACTGAGAGTTCAGCACAGTGCCACTGATAAAAGTAAAATACTTGTTATCTTTTAATACTTCTATATAATGCCTCGACATTTTCTTTAGCACCTTGTGTGCCAAAATCCCTAAAGTCTTGACTTTGGGATCTACTTAAGGCCTTAGCCTTTTTCTTTCTTTTCTTTATCTTTCTTATATTTTTCTTAAACTCTTAAACAGAATATAGGCATGCTACAACAGAAGTAAATCAAAGGAAAGAAAATCTGACTTCTATAAGCATGCTATATCAGAAACAAATCAAAAGAAAGCAAATCTAACTTCTTCAAACATGCTACAACAGATTTAAAACAAAGGAAAACAAATTCTAACTTCTTTAAAAATAGAATATAAGCCTCCTTTTATCATGTTCGTAATATGCAAAAATCTATCTTTTACTTTGAACATTAACATGGTTGAAAACATGCACTTTTGATTTAACCGAAACATGATGTCATAGCAAGATCAATCTGAACCATTCCATCTACATTAATCCGAAGCAAATGCAAAGCTACATAAACTAAACTAAAGCACTTCCATAATTACAAACATGCACCGTTCATATTAATTATAGCAAGGATAACAGTTAACCTTTAATTCTCAACTAGCAAACATGCACTTTCAAAAGAAAAATGAAACAATGAAAACATCTGCTAGCACACCTAAACCTATTCCTTCTAATCTGTTCGGAAATTCTGCAGTCAACTCACATCAATCTAAGTTTAAACATAATAGCAATATATTGGTCATGGAAAAATCCTAACACTACACAAGAAACCATTGCAAAATAGTCCTCAGGTTCTTTACTGTCGAAAAGGAAAAGAAATCCCAAAGCCATCACCAAATACAGAAACTCATCTCGAAAATCCCATGGTTACATACTGAATTATGCAAATCTTGGAAATCTCCTTTAAATCCCTAGCAACAATTCACTTACAAGCAAGCTCTAAGGTTTCATGCAAAGCTTCGAACACAAAGAAAGGAACAAGGAATAAACCTCGAAGCTATCCTACTGCAGGTCAGTAGCAACTTACCACGAATTCTTGGACTTACAGCCGAAGGAAAAGAGATCTAGGGTTCGGTTGCTGGCGATTTTTTTTTCTTCCTCTTCGTGCTCACAACCTTCTTCTTGACGAGGGAATCCCAAAATGGTGAAGAGCTCTCGACGTTAGCCCCTCGCCGACCGCCGGAGGTGCCCTAGCTTCAGCTGCGATTTCGCCCAAGCAGAAATCGTCGACGTCGCGCGTGAGGAAAAGGGTTCGGGAAAATCCAAAAGAAAATAAAACAATTCCTTTTTTAAATACTTAGGTTTTTATTATCTAACCACTGCTTATATTTATTTTGCACCTAAACTTTTCACAAAATACTTGAGGCTCAGTTGGTTGGCCATGTTCTGCTTAACACGCAGCTCGTGGGTTCAAACCTCGGCTTGGCCTTTTTTCTGCAACCTTTAATCTCATTTTATTTCCGTTCCTAAATACTGCTTAATACCAATTTATTTCCTTATTTGATTAACAATGACCGCTGGCAGAGTTGGTTGGCTGCGTCCGGTTATGATCTGGTTCGAGTCCGAGGTCTTGGGTTCAAAAACCCAGCTTCAACATTTTTCTTCTTCTTTTTTTTAAACTTCTTCCTCTTGGTAAAAATACCAAACGAACTCCAAAAAATACGTAAAAATACTCTAAAATTTTCTAAAAATCTCTAAAATTTTTCTATAGCATTTTAAAATATTTTTGAATTATTTTTGGGCTCAAAAGGAGGAAATTTGGGTCGTTACAATTCCCCACACCTTATAAAAAGTTCATCCTCGAACTTAGAATAATTCTAGATCTCTCTGTCTCATACTGTCCTTACACTCCTAAATAATTTTCTCGTGCTTCTGGTTCTAAATAACATTCACTAATGGTACTCTTTGTTCCTTAGTCTTTTAACTTCTCGGTCCTCTATCATTCATATCGAATCATACCCATTAGTGGTCCTTGGAAGGCCTGTTATAAGTCTCTGAGACCATAGGTGCATTAGTCACACCAAATGGCATGACTACAAATTCGTAGCGTCCATTTCTGTTCCTGCAAACTGTTCTGGGTGTATAACTTTCTTTCACTTTCAACTGATGGTTCCCCGAAACGCAGATTTATTTTAAAGAACACGATTGCCCTCCTTAGCTGATCAAATAGATCATCTATTCTGGAAGGAGGGTACTTGTCCTTAACTGTTATTTTGCTCAGCGCTCTAAAATCTATGCACATCCGCATAGATCCGTCTTTCTCCTTAACGAACAACTCTGGAGCTCTCCGGGGTGAATGACTAGGGAGGATGAAACCCTTGTCAAGTAGCTCCTAAAATTGTTCTTGTAACTCTTTTAACTCTGCTGTAGACATTTGGTATGGAGCTTTTGAAATTGAACTGGTATCAGGAAACAACTCAATTTCAAACTCTACTTCTCTGTTGGAAGGTAGTCCAGGTAGCTCTTCTAGAAATACCTTTGGGTATTCGCAGACTACCTGAATGTCTTCCTGCTTGGGTCTTTCTTGTTATCATTGTCCTTCTAGTTCTAATTACTTAACTGGGGTTTTTGACTCCCCACTGTCTTGTCCTCTATCTTAATATCTAACTATGCCAAGAATAATACTTGACATCTTCTCTATCCTTTCTAAACAAACTTATGTATATGAATATAAGAGAAACAAAACTAAAATTGTCTCTATTCTTCCTAAGCATATGTATCAAAACATAGAAAATTAAAATATGAAATTTCTTCTTTCCTAAGCACATATAAGCAGATACTCTATACTGCAAATAATAAGGAAAAGCATAAAAGAAAATTAAATACTTTCTTACTTGAAGACGGCAAGGATGGTGCTGATGTGTGATGTTGGAGAATGGGAACTGCTCAGATACCAACTGTAACGACCACCCTTCTTAATACTCTACTACTCTCTAAGAGTGACCGTTACTTAACTACTAACTCTACTTAACCGGTATAATTAAAAATCACAAGGAATCCCTACCGAAAAATTTCGACAGAGTCTCCCCTGTACTGGTGACCATAATCATTAATACATAACATAATATACACAGCCACAGGCAGCTGGAACATTTATCAAACAACCACGCAGTTTATAAGACATAACAACTAAAAAATAAACTATTCTAGCAATAATAAATGAATAAAACTCCAACAGTGGAAAATAACCAAACTAACAATGCAGAATGAAAATACAATCTAAAAAGACATAAACCATAAGGTACAACTCAACTATTTCTATCCACTAAACATGAAAACTCAAAACTTCCCAGGTCTCTCCATAGTCCTGGCATCACACATCCATCCGCACCTCCTTGTCGCCTTCCTTTGCTAACACTTTTCTTTTCCTGCATCTGCAGTAAGAGGAAATGGAAACTATAAGCAAAATACTTAGTAAGCGCTATCTAACTCACAAAATCTCGATATGCATGTACATATATCTATAACATGATCTAACTGATTACTTACCGAAGACTACTCATGCTCATCTACTAATAAAAGAACAAGACATGCTGAAATGCTAAACATGTAAAGCTACTCATGCTCAGAAAATAGCAAAGAACAGTAAGCTAATCTAAATAACATGATAGCATAAAAGAAAAATCAACTTGCTGATTTTAAAACAAAGTGAAACTTTATTCATCTGTTCTAAACTTATTCTTTAATTCACTTGTTTAAAACTTATTCTTTAAAACTTTATACTTATGTAAAACTTGCTTTACTTGTTCAAACACTTATACTTATAATACTTCAAAATAATAATCAACTTCTCTTGTGCCCGGCAACTGTACTTGCTTTTACTTTTGTAACGACCCGACCCATTTGGCGACTCTCGGGTCGTCGACCGTCGACCGTCGGCCGTGTCGTTACTACTAGATTATCTAAACCTAGGGACGACTATGGGAGCCCAACCCAAGGACAGCTGAGAGTCCAGCACAGTGTCACTGATAAAAGTAAAATATTTGTTATCTTTTAATACTTCTATATAATGCCTCGGCATTTTCTTTAGCACCTTGTGTGCCAAAATCCCTAAAGTCTTGACTTTGGGATCTACTTAAAGCCTTGGCCTTTTTCTTTCTTTTCTTTATCTTTCTTATATTTTTCTTAAACTCTTAAAAAGAATATAGGTATGCTACAGCAGAATTAAATCAAAGGAAAGAAAATCTGACTTCTATAAGCATGCTACATCAGAAACAAATCAAAAGAAAGCAAATCTAACTTCTTCAAACATGCTACAACAGATTTAAAACAAAGGAAAACAAATTCTAACTTCTTTAAAAATAGAATATAAGCCTCCTTTTATCATGTTCGTAATATGCAAAAATCTATCTTTTACTTTGAACATTAACATGGTTGAAAACATGCACTTTTGATTTAACCGAAAGATGATGTCATATCAAGATCAATCTGAACCATTCCATCTACATTAATCCGAAGCAAATGCAAAGCTACATAAACTAAACTAAAGCACTTCCATAATTACAAACATGCACCGTTCATATTAATTATAGCAAGGATAACAGTTAACCTTTAATTCTCAACTAGCAAACATGCACTTTCAAAAGAAAAATGAAACAATGAAAACATCTGCTAGCACACCTAAACCTATTCCTTCTAATCTGTTCGGAAATTCTGCAGTCAACTCATATCAATCTAAGCTTAAACATAATAGCAATATATTGGTCATGGAAAAATCCTAACAATACACAAGAAACCATTGCAAAATAGTCCTCAGGTTCTTTACTGTCGAAAAGGAAAAGAAATCCCAAAGCCATCACCAAATACAGAAACTCATCTCGAAAATCCCATGGTCACATACTGAATTAAGCAAATCTTGGAAATCTCCTTTAAATCCCTAGCAACAATTCACTTACAAGCAAGCTCTAAGGTTTCATGCAAAGCTTCAGACACAAAGAAAGGAACAAGGAATAAACCTCGAAGCTATCCTACTGCAGGTGAGTAGCAACTTACCACGAATTCTTGGACTTACAGCCGAAGGAAAAGAGATCTAGGGTTCGGTTGCTGGCGATTTTTTTTTCTTCCTCTTCGTGCTCACAGCCTTCTTCTTGACGAGGGAATCCCGAAATGGTGAAGAGCTCTCGACGTTAGCCCCTCACCGGCCGCCGGAGGTGCCCTAGCTTCGGCTGCGATTTCGCCCAAGCAGAAATCGCCGACGCCGCGCATGAGAAAAGGGTTCAGGAAAATCCAAAAAGAAAATAAAACAATTCCTTTTTTAAATACTTAGGTTTTTATTATCTAACCACTGCTTATATTCATTTTGCACCTAAACTTTTCACGAAATACTTGCGGCTCAGTTGGTTGGCCATGTTCTGCTTAACACGCAGTTCGTGGGTTCAAACCTCGGCTTGGCCCTTTTTTCAGCAACCTTTATTTCCATAGCTAGGTTAGACTCTTTAGCACATGTTTAGTATCTAGCACACATACTAATTGTAAATAAAATATCAAGTTGGCTTGCAGTTAAGTATAACAGACTACTTATGGCACTTCTATAACATTTTAGATTTACTGATTTTTCTATTTGGATCATTATCTAAAGTTATGTTAGTGACCATTGGTATTTTTATTTCTTTAGAATTTTCCATTCTAAACTTTTTAAGTAAATCTTTTGTGTATTTTTGTTGATAAATGTAATTTCCTTCATTTGTTTGTTTAACTTGTAAACCTAAAAAATATGCTAGTTTCCCTACCAAGCTCATTTCAAATTCTTGTTCCATTAATGTAATAAATTCTTGTAAAAATTCAAAATTTGTTGATCCAAAAATTATATAGTCTACATATATTTGAGCTATAATAATATTTGTTTTATGAATTTTAATAAATAAGGTTGAGTCAACTCAAACTTGATTAAAACTTTTAGAGATCAAATAGGTGGATAATTATTCATACCAGACCCTAGGAGGTTGTTTTAGACTATATAATGCTTTCTTTAGTTTAAACATATAGTCGGATGGTCTAAACTTTCAAACTCCGATGTAAACTTCTTTAGGTCAAGTTGGCCTACGTAGACTTATTCATTGATTAGCCCATTTAAAAAGGTAGACTTTACATCCATTTAGTAAATTTTAAATCCCTTATGGGTTGCATAACTTAGTAGCATTTTTATAGACTCAAGTCTAGCTACTGGGGCATAGATTTTATATTAGTCAAGTCCTTCTACTTGACTAAACCCTTTGGTGACTAACCTAACTTTATTCCTAACAATTTTCCCATATTCCTTTAGTTTGTTTCTAAAAAGTCATTTTGTTTCTATAGACTTTTTGCCTTTGGGTAATGGAACTAAGTCCCAGACTTCACTTCTTTTAAATTGGATTAATTTATCTTGCATGGCTAAGATCCAGTCTAGATTAAGTAAGGATTCTTTAATAGTTTTGGGTTCAATCTTAAAAATTAAGGTAATTTAACTTAGATTTCTAAAGGTCGATATGGTTTAAACCCTTAGTTCTGGGTCTCATATTATTTAGTTCACTGAATGATTTAGGATAACTCTAATTATTCTAAACTCAGTTTGTGTTTATTGATTTTCTTCTGGGTGAGTTGGTTTATTTTCTTGTTCTTCTAATTGATGTAGGGATTCACTATCTCCCCCTTGATCAGAGCTAGATTTGACAAAGTCGATTGGTTCAAACTGGATGTGACTTTGGTCGGGGGCTTTAGGGTTAGAGTTTTCATTAAATTTTACATTTATTGTTTTCAATTCTAAGGGTACCTTTGTTGTCAACTCAGTAGGCTCTACTATTTAGTGAGTATTCTACAAATATCTCAGTTTTAATTTTTGATGTAAATTTTCCAAAACTTTCTCTTATATTTAAAATGTAGACATTACATCCAAATACTTTGAAATAATTAATGTTGGGTTTTTTTATTGTAATAAATTTTATAGGAAGTTTTATTATGTATTTTATGAATTATTGTTCTATTTTAGACATAACAAGCTATACTTATAGTTTCATCCCATAGGTATTTAGGTAGTTGATATTCATTAAGTATTGTCCTAGTGGCTTCTGGTGGTCCTATTTTTTCTTTCCACTACTCCATTTTTTTGGGTTATTTTAGGACATGAAAATTCTTGGTGATATCTATTTTCTAAAAATAATTTTATAAACTTATGGTTTTTAAATTTCCCACCATTATCGCTCCTAATTGTTTTGATTTTAGTTCTGTTTCATTTTCAGTTTGTTTACATAAATTACTGAATATTTTAAATGTTTCATCTTTGTTTCTTAATAATTTTATCCTCGTGAATTTTGAATAATCATCGATTATTACTAGACAATATAGACTACCATTATTTGTTTTAACTCCATGTGAGTTAAATAGGTCTAAATATAATAAATATAGTATAGAGTTAGTTTGAGTTTAGTTAGTCAGTTTATGGGTTGATTTGGATTGTTTCCTTTGTTGGCAAGCATTACAAATTGTTGCATCTAAGTTTGATAATTTTGATAGTCCTCTAACTACTCCATTTAATTTAGTGAGATTTCTAAAGTGAGTGTGGGATAGTCTTCTATGTCATAACCAGGTTTCCTCTCTTTGTGTCAAATGTCACTTAAGTGAGGAGTTGGTATTAGTATTAGTCCTAAGAGTCAATTATAAAATGATTAGACTTATTGGGTTAATGAGTCAAATCCGAGTTAGACTCATTGGGTTGGATGGAGTCTAATCCAAGTTAGACTCAATTGAATCCACTCAATAAAGACAAAAAATGATGATTAATTTGGATTAATCATGCATTAAAAGAGAAGACTAAAAGTCAAAAGACCTTTTATATTCCTTTAATTAAAGAGTTTAATGGATCATTACTCAAAGGAAGACCAAAAGCTAAAAGACTTTTGGTATTCCTTAGATGAGTACAAAAAGTTGTTGAATTCATTTTTGTGAATGAGAATATTTCTAGTCTTCCTCTTCCTCTTGGCCAAAACATCATTGAGGAGTTGCTAGCACAACCGAGGTTGTTTCTTCTCGAAGTCGAGAGTTTGTGAGATGAATGGGAGAACATGTTCATGTGGATATCATAGAGGTGTGAACATTTGATCGTGCTAAGATCTACATCCAAAGAAAAAGTTGCTGTTTGGAGTTCATGTTTACGCAATAAAGGTAGAACTCTCAATTCAACTAGTATACGATTTCCTTTTCATGGATCTTCTAAAAAGGATCTTGATAATATTTCGCTGCGCTTGTATTACTTTACGCTCAAGATCCTAATAGTTGGCTAGGTTAATTGTGTAAATATTATTATTCCTAAGTCCATTTAATTTTATAGTAGGGGTTTTTATTTGTTTAATTAAATATTCAGTTAATGAGAACCTAACCTTATAATTTGAGTCATACAATTGATTTATACTAAGCAGATTGAATTTAAAATTTTCAATAAGTAATATTTTGCAGATAAAGAAATTTGACTCGAGTTCAATATTACCTATGTCAATTACCTTAAGTTTGCAGTTGTTTCCAAAGGCAACTATTCCTATGCTATTATATTTTAGTTCGATAAATTTGGTGTAATCCCTAGTTATGTGTCTAGAATATCCACTATCCAAAATCCACTTAGATTTCTACAAAAGGTAGGAGTCAAGATTCAGCTTAAGTGTTTAAGTCAATTCTTAATTACCTAAGTGTAACTTAAGTTCTAATTAAGTTAGCTTTAAGTATTAAGTTAAAATTTTGATTAAGGTTAAATTACATTTGTTAAAGTTTTGAATAAGTTTAAATTTAAATTTTGATTAAGTTTAAATTTAATTTTTAATTAAGTTTAAATTTATTTTTAAATTTTTATTTTAAATTTTAAGTTAATTTAATTTTAATTTTAAGTTATTTTAAATTTAAGTTAATTTAATTTTAAGTTTAAGTTTACCTTAATCATCTCATTCGGTCTTATTATTCAACTAATATATTTCTATAATTTTGTGAGATGAGTTATACTTGTTATTTTAGAAGATAATTTGACTTTGTGTTAGATTTAGGTTTAACCATCAGTCAATTAAATATATATTTCAAAAATCGACTTCCAGTTTATGGTAAAGCACAGGGGCCTTCTTAAATATTAGAATAATGACCACTTCTAGACAAAGCCTTTTTAAGAAATTAGACATTTAATTTTTCTATTGATAAACCTTAGTCTAACTAGTCTAGGATTTGATGAGGTAACTTCAGTTAGTTTCACTTAACTAAGTAGACCAAGAAGGGGGTACGCCTTACCCTACTTGACTCCCTACACTGAGCTTCCCTGACATGCTATCATCTTGACCCATCCTGATACTAGGTTAGAAAAAAGTCAAGTTATCTTATTAATTTAGTCATAACTACCGAGCCAGATAGCTAGACTATTATTTTGGAGGTGTCAACTATATTATAGTCTCCCCCTGAATTATTGAACTAGGATTTGTTTTATGTTTTAAGTTTATGTTGATTTATTTTATAGTTATAGTATACTTGATTATATTTTTGTTTGTGAGTTTTACTCTTTTATTTTAACTTGGACCAATAAACTAGGTTTGGTTTAGCTGATTTGATTTTATAGTATGGATTTCGTTTATCAGATTTATTCTCATTTTGTTCTTATCTAATGTATTTTATTTTTAGGTATTGCTTTTGATTTGGTCCTACATGCTTGATTAGACAAGCTTTTCAAACCCAAGCTTTGGTTTATTTTTTATTTTGGGTTACTAATAATATAAATATTTTATTTGTTGAGTTGGACTTATATCTAAGTTCAAATTGGTTGTACATAACTCGTTGTGATCCAAGAATCATATCAAGATACTTGGATCTTGTTGTGAATTTTTCTAAAAGCAACTTCACTTTTCAATTTAGAATGTTTCTCTTGAAGTTTTGTATCTTAAGTTAGATTTCCATAGTGAATTGGTTCAGTTGTTGGGCTTGATTTTAATTGTTCTTTTAGATTTTGATTGTCCTTAAGAAGATGATTAATTTAAGTTTCTGATTTTACTAATTTTCTATTCATGCATGCCATAATTTTAAAGAAACTAGCATATAAGTTGGAATATACCTTGTTGGGACCTTCAGAAACAAGTGTAGACTCGTGGCTTGACTCATATTCAGACCTGCCATCTTGATTCGCTTTGCTTTCTGATTCCGGTCGGGATACCATCAGCGAAAGGTAATTCTGCTACTTTGGTTTTAGTCCTAGACTTTGTGTCTTTAGAGGAACCTGCAAAGAAAGCAATATCTTTCTCGATCTGCTTGGAGTTAGTTTACTCGTGTAGTTCTAATTCGTAAAATAGTTTGTCTAACATTAATTAAGAAAGAATCATGAAATTTTATAAGCATCCGCAATAGATGCCCATAATGCATTTCGAGGAAACAAATTTAGGGTGTACCTTATGATATCTCGATTCTCCATCTGGTGGTTGATCATGTGGAATCTGTTGAGGATGTCCTTGGGTTGGTTCACCATCTCTCCATCCTACATCTTAATATTAAATAAACTATTTAGGAGAAGGTCACGTTTTGTTACCTTTGCATCGCTTGTGCCTTCATGCAACTTGATTAGTCTTTCCTAGAGTTCCTTGGTGTTCTTGAATGGTCTAACTCGGTTAAGTTCTTCCTTGGTCAGTCCACATTGAAGGGTGTTTACAACTTTGAACTTGATTTGCGCCTTCTTCTTCATCTCTGGGTTCCAATTTTTGGGGTCGAGAAGTACTTTTGTAGTTTTATCTATTGGCGCCTTGTATCCTCGTTAAATGGAGAACCATTGGTCGATGTTAGTCTTGAGGTACACCTCCATCCACTTCTTTCAGTATGAAAAGTCATCCCATTGAAGAGAGAGGGTCAATCAGTGTTGTATCCTTCGATTTGGGTCATTTAGAAAGAAGGTCTTGCACAAACAAAAAGGAACAACATGAAAAATCCCAAGACTAGGTCTTGGATTAGTAGTACGAGAGATTAAAAAAAAAAAAAAAGAGAATAAAACTTGAATGGTGTTACACTAATTTTGAGTAGTTCGAGGAAATCACAACAAAAAACTTATCTGAAGAGGTAACTGTGTCGGTTCATATTGATTTGAAAAGAAACTTAAAACCAAAAAAGTAGAGATAAAGAAATTCAAAAAAAAAAACAAAATATAAACCCCCTACTTAATTAACGACTACACCAATTCAGAGTGAACTTGCACTATAAGATATTTTAGATTTAACCACACCTAATAGACAACAGTTTTTCGAGAAACTGTTGTCTTTTTGCCATTTAACAACGGTTTTATTGAAAACCGTTGTTGTTCACCATAATTTTTTTTAAATGACAACGGTTTTTAAAAAACTGTTGTCTAATGTATGTCAAAGACAACGATTTTTAAAAAACTGTTGTCTAATGTATGTCAAAGACAACAGTTTTAAAAAATTATTGTCTTTTAGCGTTGCTTACATGATAATATACAACAGTTTTATTAAACTGTTGTCTATTGAATGTTGTTGAATCCCAAAAAAATAATAGTTTTTTTTAACTTCACGAAAAAAACTCATGAACAAAAACCTAAAACACATTTCTCTGGGACTCTTCCACGAACAAAAACCTAGCTCCGACTCCTCCTTCGCGACTCCTCTATGAAAGACGCTCCTCATTGCTCTTGTTGCTTTGCTCATAAAGTGTCGGTGCATTGATAAGAAATTTGAGATTCAACCACACTCAATAGACAATAGTTTTTCAAAAAATTATTGTCTTATTTCATTTAACAATGGTTTTATTGAAAACTATTATTGTTGGCGTATTTTAAGGGGATCAATTATAGATTTGGGAAAAAAAATCTGTTTGGAATAACCACCGAATGGGAGTTGATAGAGAAGCTAACTTAGGGTTTAATCAATTTAAAACCTAAGTATATAATAATTGTATCGTGCCCTTTTCATTTCCTTCTCGAGTTTCCCTTTCCCTAATTTCACGCTGCCCTCACCCACTAGCCGGAGCGCCGCGCATGTCACGCCCCAGGTAGTCCCTGTCCGAAGAAATTTCGGCAACATCTCCCTTGTACGGGTGACAATATGAATCCAGAATACATATATCTATACCTCGGCCACACACGGCCGGAACAATACAATACAAATAAGAACAAACCACGCAGTTTATATCAACATTCCACACAATTCAATATAAAATCAATCCACGCAGTTTAATAAGGAAGGACGATATAGAATCTCGAAGATATATGTAAACATCCTACTCCACTACAACGAAGAAAGACCAAATCCACGAAGTAATGAAAATATATCCGCAGCGGAAAACCAAAAGTAGTAAACCCAAGTGTTCGATATAAAGTTCACAATACAAAACCCACATCACAAGTATATAAGATGCAAAAACAAAACAGATCCCGACAACAGGAAAGCCTCGCGATAAAGGGGCTAGCGACTGGAATCTCTCCTG
This sequence comes from Zingiber officinale, assembly GCF_018446385.1. NCBI lineage: Eukaryota > Viridiplantae > Streptophyta > Magnoliopsida > Zingiberales > Zingiberaceae > Zingiber > Zingiber officinale. The sequence continues at coordinate 129,046,271 of NC_055988.1, forward strand.
ACGGCCTCAACCTGAAAAATAGTAACAACGGGGTGAGTTCAAAGAACTCAGCAGGTAATGCAATAGATATGTACAGCAACATATAACTACTAGCAATATCCTAAGGTACAGTCTCCAAAACCATATGATCTATAGTACAGTTTCCTAACAGTACAACCTACGGTACAGTCTCCTAACAATATAACAGATATGCATAGCTGAAATAAATTGTAATAACCAGCAATAGGCATAAAGTCCAGTCTATAACAAGAATAATAAGAAAATGCATAACTGAAATAAACTGTACTCACCTGCGAGGCTTGTGCAACTGACTGTGAACATACACATATAAAAATAGTCAGAGCAAAAGCATATAACCTGTATGCATGTCAATCATATGCAATCACCAAAATGCATCAATCACAAATAATATAATCTGTGCATATGTAACGCCCAAAAATTCTCAAAGCTAAATTAGAAATATTCTATGATTATTCTGGAATTTTTAGATATTTTTCCGAAATTTTTAGAGTAACGGAAGTAGCAAAAATAATTAGAAAACGAAAACGGCCTAAGCGGGGATTGAACCCGAGACCTATGGCTTGGGGATAATACTAGTAACCAGTTAAATCCAGCAGGGCCGTGCTGAAAGGAAAGGGAACCAATAAAATTTATATTGGTATTGGGCGAATTAACTCCTTAATATAAATAGGAAACTTAAGTTGGTTTGGGTTATTTCTTTTATTTGGTTCGGCAACTTCTCCCTCTCCAAACCCTCACCGACGCCAACTCCTTCTCCCTCTCTTTCTCTCGGCGCCAACACCAAGCAAGCATAGGGTTTCATCCCTAGGGCCATAGGAGTGCCTTCCGGTGACATCTCGGGCACAAGGACGTTCCCCTCCGCGAGTAGAGCACGTGGACGCGAGCGAACCGTCGAGAAGTCATCTCTACCGGAATTTCTAGCGATTAGATTTGTAAGAAATCTAGAACACAAGGTAAGAAACCCCTCACCTGCAATATAAGTAGCTCTCGTATGAATTCCATGCTTGTAGATTAGTTGTACGCAGTTTTTCGGCACGTAGGGTGTGTTTAACCTCCTTCGCGACTTAGGGATTTAGTTGAACACCTCTAGATGGGCCAGACACGTCCTTCCCCTACAGTTGGAGGATGTAGACGCTGTTGGGTACCTAGAGGTGGTCTCCCTAGTAGAGGAGAGGGTTGGAGCACACCAAGTGTTTGATAAAATGCTCAGTTTAGAAAAGAAATGCAATTTAGGCATTTTAATAGCTTAGTTAAATGCAATAGAAGCATTCATTTAGCACTTTCAGCTTTATTACAGCTTATATGGGACTAGATGTCCAATGGGTGGGCTCCCACAGTTGCCTCTAGGTTCAGACAACCTAGCTCTAGGTTCAGACAACCTAGAAATAGCAAGAACAGCCAAAAATACAGCTATAATCAGTATTTTACTTTTCAGTGGCACTGTACAGGATTAGATATCCATTGGGCTGGACTCCCACAGTCGGTCCCTAGGTTCAGATAACCTAGTAACCTTTCTAAATTCGGGACTTGCAAACCCGGGTCTAGTTAGGGATGCGCGCACAGCAGGTACAATTGCCGGGCCCAAACAGCAGCATAATTATGTATTTTCACATATTATGTATATAGTTTTCAAAAGTTCATAAAATAGTCATATGAATTCAGTACAGTTTTAGTATCAGATCAGTAATAGCTTAGCTCAGTATCATGCTCCAGCTTAGTTTTTCTCTGTGAATATGTATGATAACTCTATGTTTAGTTCGATATACATGTTTGGATGATTGTATGCCATTCCATCTTTTACATGTTCAGCATATGTTTTAAATAGCATGTTTTAAAAGCATGAATGCATCGTATGCATGTTTTTATGAGGTAGATGGTTTCTTACTAAGCTTTAAGCTTACAGATTCTATTTTCCTTATACTGCAGATAAAGGTAAAGGAAAGATGGACTAGCGGAGGCTGGAGGTCAATGCATTGATGAGGATGTCTGTGGATGGAACATGGAATAAAGATCCTAGGGATCCAGCAATTTCAATTAAGCATATGAACTTTAGTATTTCTATTACTCTTTGTTTTAGCATGTTAAACGCCATGAGCTAACGAACCATGCTTTAGATTGTGCTTAGAATGTTAAATATATGATGTTAGAATGTTAGTTGTCATCGTTAGAGTGTTTCCTAGCCATCTTAGAACTAGAAATGTGGTTGAGGCACGAAACAGTGCTGAAATCAGACATTTGGCACGAAATCAGTAACTCGAATCGATCAGCTGATCGATTCGAGGGTTACCTGTAACGACCCGCCTTCTAACTACTGGGCTGTAAGGCGAATCGCTACAATATGCTAAACTATACTGTGCGGAAAGATGGGCTAATTAAAATTTTGCTAACTATTATCTAAAAAAAACTAATCTGAATATTCTAGGTGTACCTAGGAGTTGTACACATGCTAGGGGAGGGAAACTGGACATCCCAACTGAGCTAGGGACTAGAAACTAAACTTCCCAACTACCTACCGAACCTGCCGATCGATCCATAGATCGATCGGAGCTGCGGTCGTTCTGTTCCCAACTGGATCGGTCGGCAGATCGATCCAGGTGTGGCTGGATCGGTCGGCAGACCGATCCAGGTGTGTCTGGATCGGTCTGCAGACCGATCCAGGCACCCGAAACTCTCTGGAACACTACTGTATCTTGCTGGATCGATCGGCTGACCGATCCAGGAGGATACAGTAGCCTACTGTATCTGTCTGGATCGGTCGGCTGACCGATCCAGTGACACTGCCCAGGCCTTGATCAGTCTGGAGACCGATCAGAGTTCTGATTTCAGCCCTGAACTCTGATTTCAGCACTTGTTCGTACTAAAATCTCACATATGAGTTATACACTACATGAGGAACATTCTAATGACATAAAAACTAGTATTCTAACATAATTACCAACAACTTAAACCAATCTTCCATGAGTTAAACATTCTAGCATTTCAAAAGTGTATAAAACACGAAAACTAAAACTAATGAACTGTAAAATGCTATAGTAGGTGCAAATCCCTAGAGGATCTTTTATTCCAGTTCCTGCCACACACATCTTGATCTGCATTGACCCCCAGCCTCCACTGCTAGTCCATCGTTCCTTTACCTTTATCTGCAGTATAAGGAAAATAGTATCTGTAAGCTTAAAGCTTAGTAAGAAACCATCTACCTCACAAAAACATGCAACGATGCAAATATGATTTAAAATCATGCTGTTTAAAACATATGCTGAATATATCGAGTAAACTAAGCATGGCATGACATATAAGCACACAATCATGGCATATCAAGAGCTGAATATAAAGTCATCATGCATACTCACAGGGAAAAACTAAACTGGAGCATGATACTGAAACTGAGCTACGCGAATACTGAGCTACTGCTAGAGCTGTACTGAGTTCACGAACTAATTTGTGAAAGGTTGAAAACCGTATACATATAATAAGTGAAAATACTAAACATGCTGCTGAGGGGCCCGGCAACTGTACGTGCTATGCGCGCATCTCTAACTAGACCCGGGGTTGCAAGTCCCAAATTTAATAGAGCTACTAGGTTATCTAAACCTAGGGACCGACTATGGGAGCCCAGCCCAATGGATATCTAATCCAGTACAGTGCCAACTGAAAAGTAAAATACTGAATATAGCTAAACTGTTCTAAATTGCTCTTTCTAGGTTATCTGAACCTAGAGCTAGGTTGTCTGAACCTAGAGGCGACTGTGGGAGCCCACCCATTGGACCGTAGTCCCATATAAGCTAGAATAAACTAATTTACTAATTTAGATGCCTCTAATGCATTCAACCGTGCTAATAAAAATGCCTAAGTTGCATTCTTTTCTAAGCTGGTTATTTAATCGAACACCTAGTGCGCTTTAACTCCCCTCTCTAATAGGGAGACTACCTTTAGGCACCCAACAGCATCTAAACCTCCAACTGAAGGAGAAAAGATGTGTCCGGCCCATCTAAAGGTACTCACTAAATCCCTAAACCTGCGAGGAGGGTTAAATACACCCTATGTGTCGAAAACATACGCATATAACTAAACTAATGCACAGAAAATCACACGGTAGCTATTATACTGCAGGTGAGGGGTTTCTTACCTCCTGTTCGTAATTTCTTACGATTCTATTCGCTAGAATTCCGGTGGAGATGACCTTCTCGACGATCCGCTCACGTCTTCGTGTTCCTCTCGCGGAGAATAAACCTTTTTCGTGTTGGAATCGTCGCCGGGAAGTGTCCTTGGGGCCCTAGAGAAAGAACCCTAGGCTTCCCTTGTTGTGGCGCCGAGAGGAGGAGGAAGAGGAAGGTGTCGGCGTGAGGCTTTGGAGAGGAAGGGTTTTGCCGAACCAATAAAAGAAAATAACCCAACCCCACTTAAACCTTCTATTTATATTAAGTGGTAATTCCGGCTCAACTCTAATATAAATTAAATCATCTCCCTTTCCTTTCAGCACGGCCCTGCTGGGTTCAACTGGTTCCCAACATTATCCCTAAGCCATAGGTCTCGGGTTCGATTCCCGCCTATGCTATTTTGCGGTTCTAATTATTTTTGCTACTTCCGATACTCGAAAAATTCCGGAAAAATATCTAAAAATTCCAGAAAAATCATAGAATAATTCTAAAATAATTTTGAGAATTTTTGGGCGTTACATTACCAATCGATCAGCTGATCGATTGGGCAATCTGTTCCGCGAACAGTAGGCCTCTGGATCGATCAGCCGATCGATCCAGTCATTTCCGTCGCGAACAGAGAGCTCTGGGATTAATCACTGGATCGATCGACCAGCCTGGATCGATCAGCCAATCGATCCAAATTATTGCCCCGAGCACAGTAGCGTGCTGGATCGATCACTGGATCGATCAAACTTATGTCCCGCATACAGTAGCCGTCTGGATCGATCCGACTATTCCAATTGATCCGTGGATCGATTGGGAGGTCTGATAACAGCTGGAAAACATATATTTCAGTTCCTTGACCATAGGGGATGTAGTATATGTTAGGTATACTTAGATTACACTCCTTAGTACATGTAGCACCAAGAAATGTTAACAGCCTAGCAAAATTTTAATTAGTACAGCTTCCGCGTCTAGTTTTAGTGATGGTCAGGGAATAGTTTAGCACAACATAATGTGACGATAAGCCTTACAGCCTAGTGGTAGAAGGCGGGTCGTTACAGAGTGGTATCAGAGCCAAGTTCCATACTTCCTACACACACATCAGCATTGAACCTGCAGCTTCCAAGTAAGAATACCTCTACTTTATTTATGTTTCTTGCTTTCTTGTATAGCTCATGTTTATAGACAAACTGCTGCATGATAGTGTGTGATAGTATATAACATGATAACGATAGTTATACAATTATGATTGTAATAGTTATTCATGTTCTGTCCTCTACGTCTTTAGCAATGGCACGAGGACGCCCAGCTAGAAGGGCACTAGCTACTGAGCCCCAGCAAGAGGCAGGCAGTTCAGTGCCTCCCCCCGAACAGGAGATAGTCACCCTCAAGGCTAATCAGCAGAGTACCCCCACAGTCACCCCGGAACCGAACCTGATGACTCCAGAAGTCTTAGAGGTTCCACCAGCTCAGCCTACAGCGCCAGCGCCAGCGCCAGCACCAGTACCAGCACCAGCAGTACCAACACCAGCAGTCCCAGCAGTTGAGCCAAGAAAGGAAGCCTATCTGATCCAGTGGCAGCGAGTCAAGCCAGAGAACTTCTCAGGCACTAGTGAACCATGGGATGCACAAGTCTGGTTCAAAACACTGGAGAGCACGATGGAGCTTCTGGACTGGCCAGAATACGAGAAGGTGAAGTGTGCCTCCTTCTGCCTGACAGGAGACGCACGCATGTGGTGGGAAAGAATCAGAACGAAGCGCCCAGTGAACCAAATGTTATGGACTAACTCCGAGAAGGAATTCTTCGAGGAGTTCTTTCACATACGGGTTACAAACCGCCACTACGACGAGTTCACCGAGTTTCGTCAGGGCAACCTTTCAGTTGAGGAAGCCGTGAAGAAATTCAACAGGTTGGCTCGTCTATGCCCGGAGCTAGTCAGCACAGAGAAGGAACGAATCCGGCTGATGCTCAAGATGCTAAGGCCAGAGATAGCAGTGAACGTGGCTGGTGGCATACATAGGCCACAAACCACAGAGGAGTTAGTGAGCAGTGCCTTGACCACAGAGCATTACCAGAACAGCATAAAGCAGCAGAAGCAAGTCTCCTCAGAGTCCAAAGGCCAAGGAAACTCTCACGCTCAAAAACAGCAAGGCCACCGCTCTAACTGGAAAGGGAACTCCAACAGCAAGCGCAAATCAGGGAGTGACCCAAAAGGAGGACCATCTAGCAAGCGACCCAGCTATCCAAAGTGTGCTACTTGTGGGAAATTCCACCCAGGGGTTTGTCGCAAGGGCACACGAGGATGCTTTGAATGTGGACAAGAAGGGCACATGGCCAAGCAGTGCCCGAACAAGACCGGTCTTACTCAGCCACAGCAGATTCAGTATGCAGGCCAGCCAGCTCAGTTATATCAGATGCAGGCCGCTCTAGAAGGTCCACTTATCAGCCAGGGCAGATTAGAAGCCCCTCCAGCGATGGCGAATGCGAGGATCTACTCACTCACTAGAGAGGACGTAGCTAATGCCTCGGCGGTTGTCACAGTCGATTAGCATTTTACAAGATAGTGTTACTTGTTCTATTTGATCTTGGGCAACCCATTCATATATAGCCGGATGTTCTCCGAAAAATTAGAAATACCCTCGGAGGTACTCAGTGGTCATTTGACGGCATTACCTTCGGAGAGATCATGGCATCCACGCACCGGCTTAGAGCAGTGTCAGTCATTATAGACAGAGAGCTCTTTTGTGATCCGATAGTGCTAGAGATAACCGACTATGACGTTATCTTTGGAATGGACTTTCGATCGATACGGTGCTACCATAGAGTGCCGTAAAGAAAGTCATCTTCCAACCTGAAGCGGCAATTTGAATACAGTGGGAACCAAAGAGAAAGGCCAAGAAGTTTCTCTCTGCTAAAGCACGAAGCTACTGGATTCGGGATGTAAGATTCCTAGCACACGTAGTCAACGCCAGCCAGGACAAGAACCAGCTAGCAGAGGTTCGAGTCGTATGTGACTACCCAGCCTTTCCCCGAAGAGTAGCACCAGACAGGGGAGATTGACTTTGAGATAGAGCTCATTCCTGCACGAATCCTATCTCCAAAGCGCCTTATCGCATGGCTCCAGTCGAACTGAGAGCAACTACAGGAGCCGCTTGACAAGGGTTTCATACGCCGAGTCACTCACCATGGGGAGCGTTTGTATTGTTCGTGAAGAAGAAGGATGGAAGCATGCGATTGTGCATAGACTACAGATCACCGAACCAAGTCACGATCAAGAACAGTATCCTCTTCCCGAATCGATGACTGTTTCTGAAGGGAGCAGCGGTGTTCTCTAAGATAGATCTCGATCGTTATCATCGGTGAAGGTTAAAGAAGGATATACCCAAGACAAGATTCGTAACTGGACACTACGAGTTCGTAGTCATGCCCTTTGGCGTGACCAATGCTCCTACATTCATGGATCTCATGAGCAGTATGGAGTATTTAGATAAGTTTGTTATTGTGTTTATCGATGACATCCTTATCTACTCGGGAACTCGGGAAGAACACTCGAGCACCTGAAACTAGTATTGCGGACCCTTCAGCAGAAGCTATACGTCAAGTTCACGAAATGTGAATTTTGGCTAGATCGGTGTCCTTCTTGGGTCACATCATCTCAAAGGATGGTATTATGGTAAATCCCAGCAAGATAGAAGCGTAAGTAACCGGAAGAGACCTAAGAACGCCGAGATCGAAGCTTTACGGGATTAGCGCTATTCTGAAAATTCAGTGAGGACTTCTCGGGATAGCCTCCCACCGACTCTTACGGAAAAGAACAGAAATTTCGGATGAGGACGGAGAATTCGAGCTAAAAAGGAGATTGACCAGTGCTCCCATTTTGGCTCTACCAGACAACACCAACAGCTTTGACATCTATAGTGATGCCTCTAAGTTGGGACTAGAAGCAGTATTGATGCAAAACGGCAAGGTGATCGCCTATGCCTCCAGGCAACTCAAGGATTATGAGAAGAATTACCCTACTCATGACCTTAAGCTTGCAGCAGTAGTGTTCGCTCTCAAAATTTGGAGACATTACTTATATGGAGCTCGGTGCAGAGTGTATACAGATCATCAGAGTCTGAAGTATTTCTTCACTCAGAAGGATCTGAATATGCGACAGCGCAGATGGTTAGAGCTGGTCAAGGATTACGATATAGACATCCTCTACCACCCAGGGAAAGCAAATAGGGTAGCAGATGCACTTAGCAGAAAATTCAGTGCTACCTTATTATCTCTTACAGCCGTATCACCGCCCCTACAGAAGGAGATCGTAGATTTCGATCTCGAACTCATCGTTGGACAGCTCTCTACTATGACCTTAGAGTCTACCCTGCTTGGTGATATTCAGTTAGCTCAGGAGCAGGACCCTGAAATTTAGAAAATCAAGCAAGGGCTAACAGAATCAGAAAGTAGAGAATTCAGAGTGTCCGATAGCGGGGTGTTGTATTTTGGTGACAGACTCTGTGTTCCAGATCAGGAGGAGATACGGAGACAGATTTTAGATGAGGCTCACAAGACTCCCTATGCGATGCATCCAGGTTCCACCAAAATGTATCAAGACCTGAAGAACCATTTTTGGTGGCCCGGGATGAAGCGAGACATCGCCAGATATGTTAGCATCTGTCTCACCTGTCAGAGAGTCAAGGCAGAACATCAGCGATGCAGCCTATACAGATTCCAGAATGGAAGTGGGAGGATATCTCTATGGATTTCATAGTGGGACTGCCCAGAACCACGAATGGTTTTGACGCCATCTGGGTAATAGTCGACAGGTTGACTAAATCAGCCCACTTCTTAGCTATCAAGATATCCTACTCCATGGAGAAGTTAGCTCAGTTGTATCTCCAGGAGATCGTCAGACTACATGGAGTCCCACGAACCATCATTTCAGACAGAGACAGCAGATTCACATCGCACTTCTGGGAGTGTGTACAGTCAGCATTGGGCACCAAGTTAAAGTTCAGCACAGCATTCCATCCTCAGACAGATGGTCAGACGGAGCGAGTAAATCAAGTACTCGAAGGTATGCTCCGAGCGTGTGCCCTAGACTTCAAGGGAAGTTGGTGCAAATATCTGAGCTTAGCAGAGTTTGCATACAACAACAGCTATCAGGCCACTATCGGCATGGCACCTTACGAGGCTCTCTATGGGCGGAGGTGTAGATCTCCAATCTGCTGGTATGAGAGTGGTGAACAGAAAGCACTAGAACTTCAGACAGATCTAGTAGCAAATACCACAGCAGCTATACAGCAGATCCGCCAGAGGATAGAGACAGCTCAGAGCCGCCAGAAGAGCTATGCTGATACACGGCGCAAACCCTTAGGGCGCGTTTGGTTCGAGGTTATTCTTGATAACCTTGGTTATCCATCCAAGGTTATCAACAAAAACCTTGTTTGGTTTAGGTATTCGATGATTCCCAAGTAATGTTTCATGCCCGACACGTCAGCAAAAGGGTCATGCAGCCCGGAATCGGAAAACCTCAGAAAACTAAGGTTTTTGTTGATTCCGGGGTTAACGAATTTTTTTTACCAAAAATACCCTCCGATAAGAAAAAACATGAAAAAAAGAGAAAAAATATTAAAAAATATTAAAAAATGTAAAAAAATAAAAAAATGTTTTAAAAAATTTAAAAATTTATTTTTTTAAAAAAATAAATAATTTAAAAAAATAAAAATTTTAAAAATAAAAAATAAAAAATAAAAATTTTAAAAAATTTAAAAAATTTAAAATTTTAAAAAAAATAAAAAAATATATAAAAATTTAAAAATTTTAAAAAAATTTTAAAAATTGTAAAAAATTAAAAAATTTTAAAAATAAAAATAAAATTAAAAAAAATTAAATTTAAAAAATGTAAAAAATGTAAAAAAATATAAATATAAATAATATAAAAATATAAAAACATTAAAAAATAAAAAACACATAAAAAAGTAAAAAAATATACAAGAAAAAGAAAGTAAAAAAATATTAAAAAATGAATAATAATAATAATAATAATAAATAAATAATAATAATAATAATATGTATAGTTGGTTTTGTAACTGAGGGTAATACGGTAAAATATTAAACTAGGGTATTCATTAAAACCTTCAAACAAACAAGTTTTTGTTGCATTACTTAAGTTGAACCAAACAACATTTGGTTATGTTTTATTCCCTATAACCTTGGTTATGTGATTACCTGGTAATCACATAACCAAGGTTATACATGATGACTTGAACCAAACGCACCCTTAGAGTTTTCAGTCGGGGATACAGTGTTCCTCAGAGTAGCTCCCATGAAGGGAGTGATGCGTTTTGGGAAGAAGGGCAAGCTTAGTCCCAGATATGTGGGACCATACCTTATCAGCAGAAGAGTGGGCAGGGTAGCATATGAGCTAGAGCTATCCCAGGAAATGTCAGCTGTCCACAACGTATTTCATGTCTCTATGCTGAAGAAGCATACCCCAGATGCCACCCAGGTGATTGAGCCCCAGTCGGTACAGATCCGCGAAGACCTCAGCTATGATAGTCGGCCTATTCAGATAATAGACCGAGCAGTTAAGAAATTGCGGAACAAGGAAGTACCATTAGTCAAAGTTATTTGGCACAGTCACACAGCAGAAGAGGCAACTTGGGAGACAGAAGCCAGCATGAGACAGAAGTACCCAGAATTATTCTAAGTTCGAGAACGAACTTTTTATAAGGTATGGGGGATTGTAACGCCCGAAAATTCTCAAAGCTAAATTAGAAATATTCTATGATTATTCTGGAATTTTTAGATATTTTTCCGGAATTTTTAGAGTAACGGAAGTAGCAAAAATAATTAGAAAACGAAAACGGCTTAAGCGGGGATTGAACCCGAGACCTATGGCTTGGGGATAATACTAGTAACCAGTTGAACCCAGCAGGGCCGTGCTGAAAGGAAAGGGAACCAATAAAATTTATATTGGTATTGGGCGAATTAACTCCTTAATATAAATAGGAAACTTAAGTTGGTTTGGGTTATTTCTTTTATTTGGTTCGGCAACTTCTCCCTCTCCAAACCCTCACCGACGCCAACTCCTTCTCCCTCTCTTTCTCTCGGCGCCAACACCAAGCAAGCATAGGGTTTCATCCCTAGGGCCATAGGAGTGCCTTCCGGTGACATCTCGAGCACAAGGACGTTCCCCTCCGCGAGTAGAGCACGTGGACGCGAGCGAACCGTCGAGAAGTCGTCTCCACCGGAATTTCTAGCGATTAGATTTGTAAGAAATCTAGCACACAAGGTAAGAAACCCCTCACCTGCAATATAAGTAGCTCTCGTATGAATTCCATGCTTGTAGATTAGTTGTACGCAGTTTTTCGGCACGTAGGGTGTGTTTAACCTCCTTCGCGACTTAGGGATTTAGTTGAACACCTCAAGATAGGCCAAACACGTCCTTCCCCTACAGTTGGAGGATGTAGACGCTGTCGGGTGCCTAGAGGTGGTCTCCCTAGTAGAGGAGAGGGTTGGAGCACACCAAGTGTTTGATAAAATGCTCAGTTCAGAAAAGAAATGCAATTTAGGCATTTTAATAGCTTAGTTAAATGCAATAGAAGCATTCATTTAGCACTTTCAGCTTTATTACAGCTTATATGGGACTAGATGTCCAATGGGTGGGCTCCCACAGTTGCCTCTAGGTTCAGACAACCTAGCTCTAGGTTCAGACAACCTAGAAATAGCAAGAACAGCCAAAAATACAGCTATAATCAGTATTTTACTTTTCAGTGGCACTGTACAGGATTAGATATCCATTGGGCTGGACTCCCACAGTCGGTCCCTAGGTTCAGATAACCTAGTAACCTTTCTAAATTCGGGACTTGCAAACCCGGGTCTAGTTAGGGATGCGCGCATAGCAGGTACAGTTGCCGGGCCCAAACAGCAGCATGATTATGTATTTTCACATATTATGTATATAGTTTTCAAAAGTTCATAAAATAGTCATATGAATTCAGTACAATTTTAGTATCAGATCAGTAATAGCTTAGCTCAGTATCATGCTCCAGCTTAGTTTTTCTCTATGAATATGCATGATAACTCTATGTTTAGTTCGATATACATGTTTGGATGATTATATGCCATGCCATCTTTTACATGTTCAGCATATGTTTTAAATAGCATGTTTTAAAAGCATGAATGCATCGTATGCATGTTTTTGTGAGGTAGATGGTTTCTTACTAAGCTTTAAGCTTACAGATTCTATTTTCCTTATACTGCAGATAAAGGTAAAGGAAAGATGGACTAGCGGAGGCTGGAGGTCAATGCACTGATGAGGATATGTGTGGATGGAACATGGAATAAAGATCCTAGGGATCCAGCAATTTCAATTAAGCATATGAACTTTAGTATTTCTATTACTCTTTGTTTTAGCATGTTAAACGCCATGAGCTAACGAACCATGCTTTAGATTGTGCTTAGAATGTTAAATATATGATGTTAGAATGTTAGTTGTCATCGTTAGAGTGTTTCCTAGCCATCTTAGAACTGGAAATGTGGTTGAGGCACGAAACAGTGCTGAAATCAGACATTTGGCACGAAATCAGTAACTCGAATCGATCAGCTGATCGATTCGAGGGTTCCTAATCGATCAGCTGATCGATTGGGCAATCTGTTCCGCGAACAGTAGGCCTCTGGATCGATCAGCCGATCGATCCAGTCATTTCTGTCGTGAACAGAGAGCTCTGGGATTGATCACTAGATCGATCGACCAGCCTGGATCGATCAGCCGATCGATCCAAATTATTGCCCCGAGCACAGTAGCGTACTGGATCGATCACTGGATCGATCCAACTTATGTCCCGCATACAGTAGCCGTCTGGATCGATCCCTGGATCGATCCGACTATTCCAATCGATCCGTGGATCGATTGGGAGGTCTGATAACAGCTGGAAAACATATATTTCAGTTCCTTGACCATAGGGGATGTAGTATATGTTAGGTATACTTAGATTACACTCCTTAGTACATGTAGCACCAAGAAATGTTAATAGCCTAGCAAAATTTTAATTAGTACAGCTTCCGCGTCTAGTTTTAGTGATGGTCAGGGAATAGTTTAGCACAGCATAATGTGACGATAAGCCTTACAGCCTAGTGGTAGAAGGCGGGTCGTTACAGCATATGATGCAAATGACATGTCCTGGTCACCCCTACTGCCATGCTCAGCCATCTCACACACAATGGTGAGACCGAGTGGGTAGGGCTGTGACAACCGTGCACTCTGCCGTCACTACCCCTGATGAGTGACCGAGTGGACGGGATGCTGTCGGTGTACACCTATCCTCCTACCTCAAACATAGTGAGGGAGCGCAATGCTCTCATCTCCCGGTACACAATGACGGGAAGGGACCCCGGCGTGCTACCACGCACCTGTCACGCTACCCATGAGCGTCCTAGCGGAGCACCACCGGGCAACCTACCATACACACCCTGAGTGATGTGCCACTACCCATGCAGTGGTCACTTTGTGTGCAGGCCCATGTAGCCGGCCGATGAGCTCAACAATAATGGAGTCGTCAATCGCCCAGCATGCAATCATGCAATATGGTGCATGCGGCTACAGTATGTCATACCTGAACATATCCTCCTCCATATGTGTAGGTGCCAAAAAGATAAACACATATATAACAAGGATAATAAACAACATGAATCCAATATCACATATCCAATATATCTATCAACTAATCCAGTATAGAGGGAAGCACAATAAATACCTCTATCTCTATGAACACAGATAACATAGCTAGAAAGAAAAGCATACTAAGGTATAGCAGCTAACAGTAGAACCATGTATCAGGTATCAACTAAACTAAAACCAGGGGAAATACTAAAACTACCAATCACTAGTAACCGCCTACAGATATCGAATAAACTATAACCAAGGAAGTGATAAATCTACCAATCACTAGTAATTATATATAAAGTGCACATATCATAAGACAGTATCAAAAGATAAGTCAAAGGGTACCCACCTCAAATAGAAGGTACAATCCAGTCCTAATCCAATATCGAGATGCTCGTCTCAAATCAGAATCCTGTGTCAAACAACATATATATTTTATTTAGCTAAATCCAAATGAAATAGCTAAATAAAATTCCCAAAACTAAATTAGGGCAAAACCCTAATCACCACAATCACAACTTACCAATTTAAATCTAATGGTCGATTAGGGTTAGTTACCTAATCCCTAATCACCAATTAGATTATAAATCCAACGGTTGACTAGGGTTAATTACCCTAACCCTAACCATTCCATTAGATTTATTCTACACAATTAAATCTACACAATTTAACAACTAATTACAACATGTATCAACTAATGATATACTAACATATCATCTCCAATTTATTCCTACACATAAATGGCTAATCAATCACACTTAACCTAATCCATCTAGAACAAGATCATCAAACAACCACTGATCAATTACCTCAATCTCCAACCTTTGCTCTTGATCCGTAGCCAAAGAGGTGCTGCTGGAACCAAAACAACCCCACAACAATAGAACTTCAGATCCACAGAACACCACCTTGCTGAAATCAACCGGATTAAGAAGGACTCAAGTAAGCAGATGGATGATCAAGGCCACCTTCTAGCCTCTGGCCCACAGCTCAAGAACACCTCATCAAGACCTCCCTGGAATTCCTCCTCACTGGATTCAATCGGATCACAACAACACCAGAACAGAGCATTAACCCGTAAATCAACAAGAATCCCACAATGAATCAAGAGGAAAGAAGGGTTTCGGTTGCTTACCCTTGAATCCCTAATTGTCCCTTCAAGCCGGCAGTCGAGTGGATCTCGCTCGATCCAATGGCATCGGTGATCGGCTGAAGGAGACGCGAGTGTCTACAGCCCAGAGAGGAAGGGCGTCAGCCAGATCTGAGCTCAGGCGACTTCCTCCTCAAGCGACCCCGTTGATCGCCGCTGCCACTTGCCGTCGACGATCGGCGCAAGAAACTCCCGAAACAGGGACTCCTTGGTCGAAGAAGACCTAGAGTCTGCCACTTCCATCGTGCTCCAGCAGACTCGGGAAATTGAAGATGATCGCCGAAGGAAGCTCCACTCCCGTCGACGTTGGTTGGTTCGAGAGAGAGACAGAGAGAAGAGTCGGGGGGTAGAAGAGGGGAAGGAGTTCGGGTCGCGGCGGTTTGGGGGAAAAGAGGTTCGGGTTCGGGTTCGGGATTAAAAGGGTCGGCGTTTGGGGAAGAAAAGGAAAAGAAAAGGAATTTATAAATAAAACAATTCCTCACTTAAATGGGTATCCCAAACAGGCCTTATCTGTACCCATAATTAATCCCCCTCAAAACTCGTCGTACGAGCTCCGAAAAATTCCCAGAAAATTTCTAAAAATTTCGGAAAAATTTTGTAAGGCTATTTCTCAAATAACCCTATTATTTAAATTTTTCTGAGATCTCACAGCGCAGCCTTGATCGCCGATCGCCGAGCGCCGCCACCCCCTTCGCGTGAGGCTAGGTCACCACTGCCGATTCCCCTTTCCCCTCCTTCCCAACCCGACGCTGATCCTCGCCACCTATCGACGCCGCGATACTTCTTCTCCCCGCTTACATAACCACCAGCCAAGAGTTACTCGACGCCGGCTGAAGCCTCATTGAGTCGTGCCTTGCTCCGATCAACGCCATAACTGCCGTCGCCGAGCCCTAACTCTTCCCCGACGCCGGAGCCACGAGGAAATCGATCGCGCTAGCACCAAGCGTCCACCGCCGGCTAAGGCTCTTCTCCACTGATCACTGGAGTCCATCCGGAGATTTCTCTTCTCCTAGAGTCGCTGACCCCACATTGGTGGATCTCTGGTTAAGAGGGGTTTGAACCCTAGATCTAACCTCCTGCGGCGCCTCTCTACACATCGCAGCTTCGACGATCGAACCAGGTTTGCTCTAACCGATCTTTACTCTAGTGTTGGCATTGCCCTATTCCTCTGTCCCAGCTCACCACCACAATAACCTCCCAAGCCCTCCGAGAGAGATATCAGATATGGCTCGAGGGTAAGTTATTTTTAGTGCTAGATTTGTGTGGACTTGATTGTATACGTTGTTTGGGATGTTGAGTTTGGTTGTGTGATCGTTTATTACAGATCCGTCCGGCCAAAAAACATATTGCTCCCTCTGATAAATTGTTAAGATTTCCGTCACACTACTTATTTTTTTCAAGTAAAACTGCAGTCGTGCAAACTGTTTTTTGCACAAGCTTTGAATCAAAATTTATGCCTTGAATATATTAGAAATTTCTCATTGACCTGCAGGTTGTACCTTAATAAAAGCATTACTATAATCAATAGATCATTATTTAACAATTTACAGGTTTTGGCTTAATCTTGTGGCGATATATGCCTTTGACCTTTGGGTATATGTTAGTTTTAACTGGTATTTCTTTATTTTCATGACAGGGTATTGCAGGACATCCCTATTCTTGTCATGGTCAGCATGCTTGCCTATTTCTGCTTCCTGGAGCAACTCTTAGTAAGATTATTCAACTTTCAAATACAATTTGTATTATTATTTTTTTTTTTTGATTTTTTAATGATTTCCAACACACTTGTTCAATTTAGTCTCATGAGTTTACATTTACTTTCAACTAAAACTTTATTCTAACAGGTTAGTGAATTGGGTCCCCATGCTCTTGTCATATCTTTGCCATTTGCTTGTGTTCTAGGTCTTCTCGCATCCATGATAGCTTCAACGATGGGTAATTCATCTTTCTCTTCCTATGGTTTTGCAATTTCAGGTTCTTCCACTATTTTCTATTAGCTTTCATATATTCAGTATCCATTTTTTTTATCATACAACAAACCTTAATAGCGTTGTGTGTGATTGCCACATTATTGTCCTGAATCTATGTTTTTTACAATGCTTTATGTCAAACCATGTGATCCGGCGGTGAGAACGGGGGACCCCCTTTCCGAGGAGTCAATGCCACATGGAAGTCAGAAGGCCAGGTGGCCGATCGGATAAGGAGGGACCGACCGGACGATCGAGAAAAGGTGGGAGCGGTAGGCCGACCGGAAAAGGGGGGCCGACTGCTCGGCCGACCAACCGGAAAAGGGGGGCCGACCGCCTGGCCGACCGACCGGTGTCTGACTGATGGCAAAAGGTACCCCAGCGGGAGTCGGGGTTCCGACGCTCGCTGAACAGGATCATAGGGCCGAGCGGAGAGCACGCTCGGTCGAAGACATAAGGTGGCATACTGCGAACAGTCCCCACATAGCACATTACCGAGGATCTCCCAAGCATACCAGTGCATATGGAGGGCCAGACGTGAGGTGAGTGCCGGCCGGCCAGACGCCCCGGCATGGAGCGGGGAGAGAAGGACAAGGAACATCTTCTGACAGCTGTCATGCTCTATGACTAGGCCATACTCCAAATCTGGCGACAAGGTGTTCTGCTATCCCATCGAAGACGTGCCTGGACTGTAGCAGTATGGTGTCAGGTAAGCTTTCTGACAAACGCATACCGAGGTATAGGCTAAGGACACGTATTTTCCTCGGTAGGCATGCGTGAGCTCTTTCACCGCTCTATATAAGGAGCCTTATACTTCGCCGAAGGTACGCGTGATATAAATTTTGGAGCCACTTCTTCGTCGTTCGCTTACCTGACTTGAGCGTCGGAGGGTCGCCGCCGGGAACCCCTTCCCGGCCCGACTTCTGTGCAGGTTCGCCGGAGGTTCGTACGACCAGTCGAAGATCTACGTCAGCGACTCGGAGAGCGCCACGTGCCCAGCGTCCCTTGATTCAGCTTTCGGACAGGATTAATTTGGCGCCGTCTGTGGGAACGCTCCTGCATCCGATCGAAAGCAATGGACGAGGCTGGACGACCGCACACGGTGATGCTCTCCACGAAGGAGCTCGACGCTCTAATCAAGGCAAGAGCAGCTAAGCTCGTGGAGCAATAGAGAGAGAATGCGCAAGCCGAGCGGCTGAAGCAACAAACAACGTCAGCATCAGGTGGCCGAGCGGAGGCAATGATCCCCGAGCGGACGCCTCCCCCGAGACAATAATCCAACCGGCATTCAAGGGGGAGCACCGCCGAGCAGATGAAGATGGATTGGGACTTGGATCAACCATGAAGCGCAAATTATCTCCAGCCTTTCCGGGGCAAGGTGAAAGGTGCACCAATATAATGTGTGCTGTATATTTTCCGTTTGGCTGTATATTTGAAATGCAGGAAGCAAAATGTTAAACGCAATTGGCATTATCTGTCGAGCGGCCTATCTCCATGATGTATAAGATCCGAGGCACCGACTCAATGTCGAAGACCCCGGGCCGATCGGCCGGGCGTAAAAATTATCCGAGCCAAGTCATTGAAGACGAAGACCCCTCGCCGTTCGGTAGGGCATATGTCATCAGTGTTAAAATTAGCCGTAAAGGTCGTCGAGCTCCGACGTTAAAAATCGAAAGATGAGCCGGCGTCTATAAACCCTCCGAGCGGAAGACCGTCGAGCTCCGACGTTAAATATCGAGAGACGAGCTGGTGTCTATAAACCCGCCGAGCGGAAGACCGTTGAGCTCCGACGTTAAAAATCGAGAGACGAGCCGGCATCTATAAACCCTCCGAGCGGAAGACCGTCGAGCTCCGACGTTAAAAATCAAGAGACGAGTCGGCGTCTATAAACCCGCTAAGCGGAAGACCGTCGAGCTCCGACGTTAAAAATCGAGAGACGAGTCAGCGTCTATAAACCCGCCGAGTGGAAGACCGTCGAGCTCCGACGTTAAAAATCGAGAGATGAGCCGGCGTCTATAAACCCTCCGAGCGGAAGACCGTCGAGCTCCGACGTTAAAAATCGAGAGACGAGCCGGCGTCTATAAACCCTCCGAGCGGAAGACCGTCAAGCTCCGACGTTAAAAAACGAGAGACGAGCCGGCGTTTATAAACCCGCCGAGCGGAAGACCGTCGAGCTCCGACGTTAAAAATCGAGAGACGAGCCGGCGTCTATAAACTCGCCGAGCGGAAGACCGTCGAGCGCTGACGTTAAAAATCGAAAGACGAGCCGGCGTCTATAAACCCGCCAAGCGGAAGACCATCGAGCTCCGACGTTAAAAATCGAGAGACGAGCCAGCGTCTATAAACCCGGCCGAAGGAAGACCGCCGAGCTCGACGTTAAAATCGAGACGAGCCGCCTATAAACCCACCGAGCGGAAGACCGTCGAGCTCCGACGTTAAAAATCGAGAGACGAGCCGGCGTCTATAAACCCGCCGAGCGGAAGACCGTCGAGCTCCGACGTTAAAAATCGATAGACGAGCCGGCGTCTATAAACCCGCCGAGCGGAAGACTGTCGAGCTTCGACGTTAAAAATCGAGAGACGAGCCGGCGTCTATAAACTCTCCGAGCGGAAGACCGTCGAGCTCCGACGTTAAAAATCGAGAGATGCGTCGGCGTCTATAAACCTTCCGATCGGCAGTTCGTCGAGCTCAAACGGTAAAGATCTGCGTTAAGAGGCGGGCAACCAGAGTTTGTAACGCCGCTGGACGGGTAACGTTCTGCGTGATCCTCGGCTGTAAAGGTCGACCCATGATCGGGCCTGCCAATAAGGCTAGAATAAAGGCAACGTGTGGCCGAGCGGATCCCTTATAAAATATACTTGGCGGACGAAAATTAGGACCGAGGCAAAAGTTAAAGATTGGATGCTAGTCGAATAAACAAATAACAACAGAAGAGAATTCATTTGCGCCGAACAGAGGAAAGACAAAATTTATAATAGTATTCGCCCCGAACGACCAGCTTACAAAAGACAGCAAACACTTAAAGAAAGTTCATAAACCCTTCATGCACTATCATCAAAATTAAAGAGAGAATCAGGGATGGAGCCCATCATGATCGCCAGATCTTCGGGGGGGATCGACAGCTCGGTGGGTATGTGGCCCTTGGTCTTCAGATATTCGACTGCCACTTTGATCGCCTCTTCAAAAGTTAAGGACAGCTTGTCGTTGAACTTTTCGCCAAATTCTTTCGAGCGGACGAAGGCTTTGCGCACTTCCGCCGACCGACCAGGCTCCCCATCTTGATATTCTTTGAGCATGACTTGGGAAGCGTCAAGGGCAACCTGAAGATTTTTCAAAGCCCCTTCAAATTTTGCTTGGTCAGCCGAGCGACTCTCTCGTTCAGTGGCCAGCAAGGCGTCCAAGTCCTTCACGCGCTGTTCTAGCCCGCGGTTTTCCACCTTCATCAAGTCCATATCTTCGATGGCCTTGAGCTTCCGGGTGGTCGCAAGCTTTATTTCTTTATCGCGTTGCTTGACCAGGGCGTTGAGCCGAGTTACTTCACCTGCCAAGTCAGAGGATCTATTCCGCTCGGCTTCCAAGAGCTTCTTGGCCTTCTCCAAAGCAGCCGTGGATTGTCCTCTACTTTCGTTCGAAGCTTTGAGCTTTTTCAGCTCGTCCTCCAACTCGACCAGGCGGTTGCTGATGGCGATCTGCTCCACCCAGTTCTGTGAACGGATGTGATCAAGTTAGAAGCTAAACTAAATTAGCCAACAAGACAAAGGATATACCCCAGTCGCCTGCTGCAAATTGCTGTCTCCTAGTTGGCTGGGGGTCATAAGAGCGATGCGAAGCCGAGCTTCCTCCCAAGCTTTGGCCAGAGGACCTGTAAGGGTGATTTGCTGTTCGGGAACCGCTGGCCGATCGACAGCCAATAAATATTCCTCCGACGGAAATTGCAGAACAGTTTTTATCAACCGCGGGCCACTCGAATCATCGTGGGCGCAGTTGCTGTGCCAGACGGCTCACCAATTGTGGAAGGATGGTCGCCCAATCGTCTTATGCGACGTAGGGTCCGAGGAGGACTAGTAGGCAGCACCTCGGAAACAGCCCGGGGGGAGCCGAACGGCGTAGGGGTGCTCTCCGTGGAAATCGCTCCGGATATCAAGGGAGCATCATCACCTCGCTCGGAACGCTGCTCATCGGATGGGGTCGGCTGAGAGGCTTGCTCTTGCCATCTGCGTTTCCGAGTCGCTAGAGGAACCTCATCTGCCGAGCGGCCCTCTACCTCGGCTTGAGCAAAGGACGCGATATCGCCTCCAGCCTTGTCTAGAGAGACAGAAGCGGTTACGGCTTCGGGGACCATCTGAGTCCCCTCACCCCCTCCAGCTGCTGAGCCAGCCAGGACCAATCCCCGTTCGGCGACCTCCTTATTCTTCGCCGCCTCGATCTCAGCGGCTCTCAACTTTAGCCGCTCGGTAGCCTTGGCGCACCACATGACTTTGGCTGCAGAAGCAAAGAATAAATCAGTTAGAACAAAAGAAAAAGGTCGATAAGAGCACTTACTCATGTTGCAAGGCAAGTCGGCTGGGACTAGGGACAAGCCGAATATATACAACACTCCCGGAAGGAGCAGCTTGTCGATGTGGTAGCGTTGGCCGACCAGCCGGTCGGCTGCATGAAGATAGGTCGGATCGCCCCTAAACTTGCCGAGCTCCGGTTGTGCTGGCATCGCCGTCTGCCATTTGATACGGAAAGTCGGTGGCTCGGGGAAACGCATATAGAAAAAATGCTCCTTCCAATGTTTGTTGGAGGTCGGCATATTATCGAAAAGAGCAAAACCTATCCTAGATTGGAAAACGAAGGTACCCCACTCGGCTTGCTTAGGATAGTAGAAGTAGTGGAAAATTTTGGGGTCCAAGGGGATGCCGTTCAGTTTAAAGAGAATTACCACCCCGCTCAGCAGCCTAATGGAGTTCGGAACTAGCTGGCCGAGCGGGATGCGGAAGTAGTTGCACACTTGTAAGAAGAATCGATGTGGAGGAAATCGCAGCCCGGCCAGAAATTGGTCTGGGAAAAAGAGAACGGTGTCGGGCGGCGGTTCATTAGGCCGGTCGGTGGGTGTTGCTAATACTATGTGGTGGTCGGCGGGGAGTTCATAGTTCCGAGCGAGGCGCAGTGCGTCCTCCTCGTCAAACCGGCTCTCCATGGTCGTGTACCAAAGACCAGGAGCGCCGGCGGTAGGTTGGGAAGTGCTAGTCATGGGCGAAAATAAAAAAGAAATGTAGGACAAAAAGAAAGGGAAATCAAGCAGGGAAGAAAGGTGGCAGAACGACAAGGGCCGCTAATAGAAAGCGTAAAGGAAGGAGGAAGTGAAGAAAGGAAGGGCTTACGAGTAAAAGAGTGATCGAAAGGGGTTGTGAGGTCGTCGGAGAGCTGAGAAACGGAGCCGCCGGAGCAGAAGGAAGCAGCAGTGCGTCGAAATGCGATGGAGCAGGAAGGCGGCGGAGAGAAGAAATCGAAAGCTTTATAGCGTTGGCCTCTAATAGCCCTAGCTGTTGGATTCAGGTTGCAAAAAATGAAGTTATCATCAAACCGTTCATTTCAAACGGCGATTGTCCCATCGGAGGTAACGCCACCGCCATACACTGACAAAAGCGAGATCGCCATGTGTCAGCAGGATACGGGTCACATTTAATGAACGCCCCTTACTGCGCAGTGCACGTGCTTGGCAGTAAGGGAGAAGATTCGGTATGGATTCCAAGGGAATACAAGGCACGGGCAAGAATCCGCCGAACGGGTGTAACGAAGAGTGTGAGCGGAGCGGATGACGATCCCTAAGCCAGGCCGAGCGGACTAGTATAGCGGTCGTTACTCAGTCAGATCGGCAGTCCAGTCAGTCGGACTTCGCCTCCTTCGACTAGACTTGAGGGGGAGGCGAGTGATCCAGCAGTGAGAACGGGGGACCCCCTTTCCGAGGAGTAAACGCCACATGGAAGTCAGAAGGTCAGGTGGCCGATCGGATAAGGAGGGACCGACCGGACGATCGAGAAAAGGTTGGAGTGGTAGGCCGACCGGAAAAGGGGGGCCAACCGCCCGGCCGGCCAACCGGAAAAGGGGGGCCGACCGCCTGGCCGGCCGACCGGTGTCTGACTGATGGCAAAAGGTGCCCCGGCGGGAGTCGGGGTTCCGACGCTCGCTGAACAGGATCATAGGGCCGAGCGGAGGGCACGCTCGGTCGAAGACATAAGGTGGCATACTGCGAACAGTCCCCACATAGCACATTACCGAGGATCTCCCAAGCATACCAGTGCATATGGAGGGCCAGACGTGAGGTGAGTGCCGGCCGGCCGGACGCCCCGGCATGGAGCGGGGAGAGAAGGACAATGAACATCTTCTGACAGCTGTCATGCTCTATGACTAGGCCATACTTTAAATCTCGCGACAAGGTGTTCTGCTGTCCCATCGAAGACGTGCCTGGACTGTAGCAGTATGGTGTCAGGTAAGGTTTCTGACAAATGCATACCGAGGTATGGGCTAAGGACACGTATTTGCCTCGGTAGGCGTGCGTGAGCTCTTTCACCACTCTATATAAGGAGCCTTATACTTCGTCGAAGGTACGCGTGATATAAATTTTGGAGCCACTTCTTCGTCGTTCGCTTACCTGACTTGAGCGTCGGAGGGTCGCCGCCGGGAACCCCTTCCCGGCCCGACTTCTGTGCAGGTTCGCCGGAGGTTCATACGACCAGTCGAAGATCTACGTCAGCGACTCGGAGAGCGCCACGTGCCCAGCGTCCGTTGATTCAGCTTTCGGACAAGATCACCATGAATTTGAGTGTTTTATTTACAGTGAGCCAGAGCTACATTTGGGCCTATGCATCGTTCCAATTTGCACTTGTGATCCTCTTTGCTCATGTTTTCTATAGTGTGGTAAGGTGATGCGATTCGTCAGATGGATTTGGTAGCCCAAATTTTTGTTTAATTTTTAATACAGAAGTTGAAAATCCCCTAGTTGATTCTACAGCTAGGAGTAAGCCCTATGTTCTCCATTTTACTTTCCTCATTTACTGGGTTTGGGATTTCAATCAGTATGAACTCTTTGCTCATTGAGTATTTAAGATGGAGGGCTAGGAGAACTTTGCGCTTGGTCCAACTTAATCAGAGTCAGCAGTAGAATGAAGCCAGAAACCTTGCTGGAGTTGAAGATGGAGATGACACAAGGCAGCAAGACTTGGAGAACCAGATTCAAGATCCTAACCCTTTGCAACATGGACAAAATCATTCGTAAAGACTTTGAGGTATGATCTACCAACTTGATGCAAGAGATCAAATTTTGTGCGCCTTATATTGATTGATGTTTTTATTAATGGTTGCGATAGATAGGCTTGAACACTGAGTAGCAATATGATTTCCTACTGCAGCAGCAGTATAAATCTTAATGTTTTCTTCCTACTATACAATCAAATAAAAACATATTTATGTTGTTTCAGGTAATTACTACAGCCATTCCTACTATAGTTGGTGAAAACCTTAACGTGTTCATGACTTTAAGAGCCACCATATTGTTTCAAGAGGTTACCATTTATGTTACATAGATAACGCCTTTTGCACTTCTGTTAGATGACTAGATCAAATGGTTTTTATGGTTATGTAACATTTATGCAGTGCAATTAGATTCACGCGTACAGTTTAGTTTCTAATTTGTAATATATATCTTTATTCGAATAGGTGTCCTCAAGAGTACTGGGAAGAATGCCGACAAGCCAAAAAAAATAGAGAGACTTTAACAAATTAAGGAGCACTAGGAGTTGCAGTCCCTCCTCTTCACCGACATCTAAGTAGAAAATCTCGTGTTATATTGTTCTACCTTTGTTTTAATAGTGTTATCATTTTGTTGGTTGCTTATGAAATTTCTTCAGAATGTTATAGATATTATTTTTGAATGTTAGAAAATTGTATATTAAATTTTATTTTGAAATTTAGTATTTTGAATGATTTATAATATTGGAAAATTGTGTATTAATTTTTTTTATTTTTTATCTAAAAAAGACAACGATTTTTCACCATTGTCATAGATAGTTTAAAACTGTTATTGAAGACCCTGCTATTAAAGGTAGACGCTTAAAGACAACGGTGAAAAACTATTGTCTTTGAAGGAAAAGACAACAGTTTTTCACTGTTGTAAAAATGTTGTCTTTGCCATCAAAGACAACGGTTAAAAACTGTTGTCTTTGGGCACCCTTTTTAACAACACGACATTTAACAACAGTTCTAAAGGGGTTATGACAACGGTGAAAAATCGTTGTTGTTAGACTTTTTTCTTGTAGTGTTGGCTCTGATACCACTTATAGGATCTGTTCGCATGTGAAGTGGGGGGTGAATCACGTGTCTTTAAAACAATCAATCTTTTTTTATTTTTAAAACTAGTACGCAGTGGAATAACACAACACAAAAACAAAAACATGAACAAGAACTTGAGGAGTTACTTAGTTCAGAGTCTTTGGCGACTCCTAGACTCACGATCCCTCGGACCATATCGACTGGCAATCCATTAAAAACTTCTTCCAGAACTGCCGGAAGAGAGAATCGAATACAAGATATCAATGAAAAGGAAGTGTAATAGCCTACACTCCCTTTTTGCAAGTAATAAGAAAATACAGTAATTAATTTCATTACCAAATGATAGAAAGAGGATCCGGAAGCGCTTAGGAGTTGGTGTCGATTAGATGGCAGCAATTGGAAGTCACAGAGCAGTAGTACAGTAGTAGTCGGACATGTTCACAGTAGCAAAATGGTCTTTATATCTCGTAGAGATGATTTGTGTTGAAGGCTGCTCGAATAAGGCTTATATAGACTATTAAGGGCGCCTCTAGCTTCATTCGAGGTGCCTCCAAAAGCAACTCTTATCCCCTTATCTTCAGAAGTGATAAAACCCACAATCTATGATTTTTATCCTCTAGAGGGCGCTGAGGCGCCTCCAATGCAAAGTTTCAAGTCACCTCCATCCGTATAGGAGGCACCTTCGTGCCCTTCTGCGCAAGAACCTCGACCAAAGCATCCGAGGCACCTCCACTCGACCAGGAGGCGCCTCAGGTCACTGTTTACCCAAAACTTAAGTCACTTTTTGCTCCTATAAAATATGTTAGTTCAAATAATAAACTATATCCTACAAAATAAAGTTAGCACAATAATAAAAAAGTATTATTAATTAGATCATGTCTTCCAGAGACTAGGATCTAGCCATGGTCTCACTCTAGGTTTTCAAAATGGATCCAAAGTGGACTTGTGCCTAAAGTCCCTAAATGAGATTCATCCTCACTGAACACTCTCCTCTAGTGACTTACCTTACCATGCAGAATAGCTTAACTCCCTTCAGCCCACCAGGTCTTCCCGCAGTTGTCAGGTCCTGCGGACCTAGTTAAACTTTTTTCCAGATATCAGGTCACTTCTTGACTTATCTGAAATTCTACACTAGCTATCAGGTCCTCCAGATCTAGCTAGATTTCTACCTGATGTCAGACTTGCACATTTGGTAGAAAGGTTAGATCACACCACACCTAACTTTAATCTATTTGTCATTCATCAAAACTCAAGTTTAACCATTACTACTAACTGCACCAACAATACAAATGTAGATAAACGGGTATGAGGTCATCCTTTGCACCAGATGACATTTGGGATGCATGGTGAGTCATCTGGGCTGTAATAGATGGCAGACAAATTTAACAATAGCTCGAGCCCATAGAAACATACAGTTGGATTCCATTCGATTGTAGAGTATGTCATAGATTTAGTGAGTTTATAATTAATAAATTTATATAAGAATTATTTATCAATGAATTTATTTTGATTTAATTGTATTATTTAATATTCAAGAAGGTCAACTACAGCAACCTCCTTCTTGTTGGTAAGTATTTACCAAGACACACAAGACAAAGGATTGCACATTTGTTGATTATCGATCATTGGCATTAGACGTAAGAATATAAACTTGAATATTTCTAACTATTAACAATGATTAGCTTTTCTAATTGTATATCTTTTTTTATTTAAATAGAAAAAAATGACTGCTAGAGTTGCATAGGCGTCTCAACCTACTACAGAGGGAGGTGAGATGCATACTTTATCCACTGACCAGTTAAATGGGATTTATTATAATGTGATCACTAGAAGGAAAAAGACTTCCACCCTCTGCGGTCTTGGGTCCTAGGCAAGAGTCGTATAGTGATGGCTCCTAGGGATCATCTAGCGGATCATCAACTAGAGTAGATGTCTTAGAGTAAGAAAACTAAGATTGAAAGAATCAACTCTCAACATTAGAGCAAGAATTTCAAGAGTCTCAATAAGCCCAAATGAGACCTGAGCAAATAGAGCCGGAAATGCAAGAATTCATGACTCGAATGAATCAAACACCGCATCATTTTGACTCTCATGGGACTTAGGACCTTCACGATATTGATCAGTAGTTTACTAAGAGGTGTGTTTAGGGATAACAATTTCTTCCGAACCCGATAGAGGATATGATATCTGACCGGAATGAAGGAGGGTATGGATGGACTATTGATATTCGATATCCGACCCGAATACCCGATTATAAATATATATATATATATATATATATACAGAAAAAAAGTTTCCAAAACTCATTACAATTTTCATTGATGTTAGAAGTAGGCTACATAGATGTTTAATCTATTTAATTATATATTGTTGGTGCAAGATGAACCAGAATCAAACTTGAGTTTTGATGTTGTTAAAGGTTTAAGTTAAGTCTTGTTATGATCTAACACATTTCCTAAGTATGTAGGCTGTTTACTCAATCGGTAAAAGCCTTAGTCACGGCTTGGTAGGAAAGTCTTAGCAAATCGTGGAAGTCAGACAGGAAGTCCAGGTGAATCGAGGACCTGACACTTGGCAGTTGGAGTCGATAGGTCTGGAGGAGCTGATATCGAGAGGAATTCCTAGTGAGCCGATTCGATGCTAAGACAAAGTCCAAATAGATCTGGAGGACCCAATGTTTGGTAAGTAGATTGATGTAAGTAACTGAAGTGGAGTAACAGGAAGGTCATGTTCCGGGAAGGAATAAACCCTACGTTGCTGATCCAACTAAAGAAATCGGAAGGTTTCAAAGTTGAGATTAAGATAGGTCTTACTGCCTTTCTTATCCATGCATTGTTATACTGTGCTAACCTTGTGTTGTAGGGATATTTTATACTACTATGTAAATTAACTCTATTTTATAGAATCCAGGTGGATCGGTCGACCAAATAGGAGGATTGGTCGACTTAACCAAGCTGACATTACATAGAGTCTGGTCGAACAGAGCACTTTTGGTATTCAAGGTTGATTAGTCGACCGAACCCATGGATAGGCCAACCAAACCTATTTTGGCAAACAGGCTGAAAGATCGAATCTCATCAAACTTGGAATCATGAGGTTCGGTCGACCGATCATTAATTGAGCGAAGATTCAGATCACAGCGAAAAAGACAGTTTGAGAGATTGATCGACCGAACAAGGTGATCGGTCGACCGAACAAATTAATGCTCTTAATTTAGCGAAGATCATATCTCGTCACCGAAGGAAAGCATAATGTTCAGTCGACCGATAAAGGGTTCAGTAGACCGAATGTATCAGTCGACTGAAGGTTTTTTCAATCGACCAATCAACACTTATAAAAGCAAGCCTCGAGCACCGAGCCGATAACAACTTTTTGCATTCCACTATTCTACTACACCGCTTCTCGTGTTACTTCTGATCTTCTACTCAGCGTGCAAGCTACATCAGTAAGAAGCTCCGACGATCTTCGTTGTTGTATTGTTAGTATTTTTTTTATTTAGCTTGCAATCTTTGTATTAACTTCACTGTACGCATTATCTCTTTTCTGATGTTTTCGAAAGGAGAAATTTTAATGAATTATCCAACGGTACAATTAAGGATTGCGGATCTTAGAGTAGGAGTCGACATATGCTTTGAACTAAGTAACCACCTGAGTCATCTGAATTGTTTTTTCTTTTTCCGCTGCTTTACTTTAATCTTTTTCTTTTTAAAAAGAAAAATTTTTTAACGAGCGATATTCAACCTCCCTCCTCTTCTATCACATTTTCGATCCTTCACACACACACACACACACATATAGTTGAAGAGAAAGAAGAAAAAATATTAGTATAGAAAATATTCGATCCTTTAATGAGTATGGGTATAGGGATGGATTTAGGATATTTGATATCCGATAGATATGGGGGGTGAAAGATATAGAATCCGACTGAAACTTGATTCATTATCATCCCTAAGTATGTTGACCTTTAACTTTTCATTTTTTATTTATCACTCATGAAACAGCAAAATAGATCTATTAATTTTCATATTAGATGTATCTCTAATTGTGTTATATCTTTTCAAGAATATTATAGATCTATTCTATATATCACTATCAACAAATATTCAAACTAGTATTCAAGTGTATAAAACAATTATAGTGTTCATCTTATTTAGTTTAAATTCAATTTGTTAATCATAATTCTAATGATGTATTACTAATTTTTTTTTTTTATTTTATTAATAACCTATCGTATTATCACACCAACACATACAGCAGTGGAGGGGCTCCAAGAGAAGATCGTAGAAGAGCTCGGCGCATGCTCAATCTGTTTGGATGACTTTGACATAACGACTCGTGTTTTGGAGATGCCGTGCGGTCATATATTTCACAATGAGTGCTTGAGGGAGTGGCTGACGTGGAGTACTACCTGCCCCCCTCTGTAGATTCACACTCCCTAACCATGCCGAGTGGTGTCGTTACTGAGATTGAATCGTGAGTGGTTGACCACCGTTGTTGCCGTTGCATCATCACCGGGGCGATCGAGAACGTAACAGCTAGCAATTCCTCAATTCATTCATTAGTTGTTTTTATTTTTATTTTTATTTTTTACTTGGATTATATGGGTAAATGGTTATTTCGCATAATTCTCAAAGATAAAAGAAAAGGTAGAACATTTAAAAAACACGAGTCGCGTAGGCGAGAGTCACTTTGCAATACCTGTCCACTTTACAGGTTCACACTACCTGACGTAGAGTAGTTATTGGGTTCTCTATCCAAAACAACAATTTCTTAATTCCTTCGTTTTTCTTTTATTGTGATCTGCCAAATTAAAGTTTAGCGTTTAGGGTTTTCCCTTAATCTTTTGTTTTGGCTTTAATTTGTTGGAAATTTTGATGACAGCCAAAAGAGAAATCAAAACCTAGTATAAATCACTAATTAAATATAAATAAATAATACAAAGAAATATATATATATATATATATATATATATATATATATATATATATATATATACAGCGCTGATATCCTGCGCGACGCACACAGTGCGCGTCGCGTAGGATTTCAGCGTTTTTTTTTCTTTTTAATTTTTAAAAAATTTTTGAATTAAAAAAATAATTAAAATATTTTTTAAAAAATTAATTTTTAGGGTTCAGGCTTTGGGTTATAGTATCGATTTTTTTTTTTTTATTTTACCTTTAGGGTTCAGACTTTGGATTATAGTATCAAAGTTATTTAGGGTTCAGGCTTTGGGTTATAATATCAAAGCTATTTAGGGTTCTGGCTTTGGGTAATAGTATCAAAGCTATCTTTTTTTTAGATTTTACCTTAGGGTTCAGGCTTTGGTTATAGTATCAAAGCTATTTTATTTTTTAGATTTTACCTCTAGGGTTCAGGTTTCCCAATTAGATTATAGTGTTTGGTTTTAAAATAAAATTGATTTAAGTATTTATTGTGTATTGTAATATGTTGAGGGGATATATTAATGTATTAGAAATTTATATAAGGAAATATTAATTTTTTTAATTTAAAATATTAAAAAATAAAAAATTTTAAAAAATAAAACTTGATCTCCTGCACGATGCGCACAATGGTGAAATATATATATATATATATACAGTTTTGTTCCGCTACGGAACAAAACTTGCGCACCTTTGCGGACCGCCCTCGTGGCACCGTCCGCGTCACCTTTTCTCTCCCTTAGAAAATGCCACAGTCCTCCTGCCTAAGCCCTAACGCAATCTACTCCTCCTTTTCAGTTTTTCTTCTGCGGAACAAAACAGATCTTCTCCAACCTCGTGATCCTTCTCGCCTCCGCAAAGGTCGGCTTCCAT
The DNA here is from genome assembly GCF_018446385.1 of Zingiber officinale. NCBI lineage: Eukaryota > Viridiplantae > Streptophyta > Magnoliopsida > Zingiberales > Zingiberaceae > Zingiber > Zingiber officinale. Next base: position 129,077,336 of record NC_055988.1, read on the forward strand.
CCCTCGCGAGGATATGCAACGCCGCCGCACAGATCTGCCGCCTCGCCCTTCTTCTCGCCTCCGCAAAGGTCGGCTTCCATCCCTCGCGGGTTCTGCAACGCCGCCGCGCACATCTTCTCCACCTCGCCTTCCTCTCGCCTCCGCAAAGGTTGGCTTCCATCCCTCGCGGGTTCTGCAACGCCACCCCCACACAGATCTTCTCCACCTCGCCCTTCTTCTCGCCTCCGCAAAGCTCGGCTTCCATTCCTCGCGGGTTCTGCAACGAGCATTACAGAGGTCGACCGCAAAACTGGTCTGCAACGCCACCTCACCTTCCTCTCGCTTTCGCCGCGAGCATTACAAAGGCTGACGGTCTATCTAGGGTTTCAGGCGCCGCCTCCACTCATCAAACCCAACGATTCTAGGGTTTCTCTCATTGCAGGTAAAACCCTTGCTATAGCACTCCGTCTAGTTTGACAGTCTTCCGTCGAGTGCATATACAATATCTTCTGTTGAACTAAACAGTCATAGGAATTATAAGAAGTTTTTATCAAATCAATTAACAATATCAGTGTGCATGATCAATGTTTTTATAAGAAGTTTTGATGGTTTCTGTTTTTATTTATGATTTTTGTTCTTAGTCTCATTGGCCAAATAACCGAACAGACAAAATTAATTAGCTTCACACTACCTTTATGCATGATATTATAAAGAATTCTGCACCTAATTGTTTATTTATGGTTTCTGTAGCTCTTTAAGTTGCAATCAAAACTTTGGAATGCTCCATATATTGTCACTTCAATACCATATATATTTTCCATTACTTATGCAAATAGTAATGAGGTTGTAATTGTGGTTTTTATCTAATTATATTTTGTCAATTATAATGTGATGGTGCCTAGAAATGGAAGAAAACAGAGTTGATGATCAAGAATATATTCCCCAAGTTTCAGAAGATCGAAAGCCACAAATTGGAATGGAATTCTCATCACTAGAGGATGCATATTCGTTCTACAACCAATATGCACGAGAAGCTGGATTTAGTTCAAGGATGCACACGAGCAAGAAAAATAAGATAACAAATGAAGTAACATGGAAACAAATTGTATGCTTTAAAGAAGGGCATACAGATCAAATGCGGTGGAATAAACATGCAAAAGTTGATCAACTGACAAGGGAAAGAGCACGTGGGTCAGTTAGAACGGGATGTAAGTCAAATATTGCATTTGTCAAGAAACAAACTGGACCTAATTGGGTTGTCAGTAATTTTGTAGAAACTCATAATCATCCACTTGCAACTCCATCAAAGGTACATTTGCTACGCTCACATCGTAATGTTTCTACTGCAAAGAAAGCTTTAACTCAACAATTTTCAGAGGCAAATGTGCCAACTTGTCAACAAATGCGATTATTAAAGATAGAGTATGGAGGACCTAAGGGTGTAGGTTGCACAGAAAGAGATATTAGAAACTTTGAAAGAAATCTAAGGGATGAACAAAAGGGTATTGATGCTGAAACACTCATCGAGTTTTTTACATCTGAGCAAGAGAAGAATTCGGCTTTTTTCTTTGATTACGAGACTGATTCGGATAATAGATTTAGTAGGTGCTTTTGGGCTGATCATGTATCAAGAAGAGCATACAGTGTATTTGGTGATGTAGTGGTATTTGATACAACATATAACACCAACAGATATGGCTTGATTTTGGCACCATTTGTAGGAGTTAATCATCATCATCAAACAATTCTTTTTGGCTGCGGGTTTCTTAGTGATGAGAAAACTAATTCGTTTGTTTGGTTGCTTACAAAGTTCTTAGAAGCTATGCCCAAAGGTGCACCCAACATTATCATCACTGACCAGGATCCTGCTATGACAAAAGCTATTGCACAGATTTTCCCTCAAACAGTGCATCGATATTGTTTGTGGCATATATTGAATAAATTCCCAGATAAATTAGACCCTTTGACATTTCGAAACCACTATCAAAACATAAAGAATGTCATTGCAAATTCTACAACACCTGATGAGTTTGAAAAGTCATGGGAAGAAGCTATCAAGTGTGCTAACTTAGGAAATAATGATTGGTTGTCTTTAATGTATGAACTGCGACACAGATGGGTGTCAATATATTTTAGGCATATATTTTGTGCTGGAATGTCGAGTAGTCAAAGATCCGAAGGCTCACATGTATTTTTCAAGAGATATGTCTCAAATAAGAACTCATTGATGGATTTTATCACCCGTTTTAATAGAGCACTAAGACACCAAAGGCACAATGAGTTGGTTGCATACCATATTGATATGAATGAGCATCCTAAGATTAATACAAACTGGCCAATGGAAACTCAAATGGTTAAGGTGTACACAAAAAAGAAATGGCTTGAATTTCAAAGTGAGATGACCGAGAGTCATGGTTATTACGTGCAACATGCATTTACAGGTGTTGATTCAGTGGTTTACCATGTGATGAAATTTCAAAGTTTTTCTTCCTCCAAATCAAGGGTGCTCACGCATGATAAACAAAGGGATTACATATCATGTAGTTGCACAAAATTCGAGTTCGAGGGCATTCCATGCAGGCATATGTTAGCTTTTTTTCGTATCAATCAAGTGTTTCATTTGCCTGATACATATATACTTAAGCGATGGACAAGAGATGCAAAAGTTGAAGCAGTATATGGTTTGGGTGAGCAAAATGTGATCGATGATCCAGATTTAGAAAAGTTTTTGATGTCGAGACACTCAAGGTTATCCTATAAAGCTTCAGTATTAATTGATGATGCATCTTTGACTAATGAGGGGACAACCTTCTTGGATGAACAATTTGATTGTATCTATAATAAAATTCAAGAGTTGAACATTAGTAGAGCATGCAGTGATAGAAGTCAAAGGAAGAAATCCATGGATGAGGGTCTTGGTATTATTGATCCTTCTTTAGTTAGAACAAAGGGATGTGGGAAGAGATTGAAATCAGCGAAGGAGAAATCAACCTCAAATTCCAGGCTATGTCATGGATGTGGACATCGAGGAGCGTCACATGACAAGCGTAATTGTCCAAATTTACAGCAAGGGTAAGTGTCGATTATTTCTGTATTTATATTATACTTTTACTTGCAAGAACAGATTAATTTTATTATATTTTATAAATATGACACTGTGTTAATTATCAGGTCAACTCAAGATAATTATCATAACAGCGTTGACGATACATATGAACCAGATTTGGCATCTATATCTGGTAATATCAAAGTTTTTTCTGTTGAATTATAGTGGTTTATTGAGAAAATGTAATTAATAATTATTTTTATTGTTACAGGTTCTAATAACATGCGTTAGGATGCTAACTATGGTTGGTATTCATCTATTTGCTTTGTTGGTATGTTTGATTGGTTTATTGTGTTTATTATATTGAGGTGTTTGCTTATTGTGATTTAGTGTCATTGGAAACAGTATGTATAGATTTGAGTCTTTATGTGTGATCCGGCGGTAAGAATGGGGGACCCCATTTAGCAGAGTCAACGCCACGTGGAGGTCGAAAGGTAAAAGGCCAACCAGAAGCTTGGCCGAGCTGATTATGATGGTGACGACCGGTTGAAGCTTCCGAGCGGAAGCGATACACCCCGGCGGGGAGTCGGGGTTCCGACGCTCAAGATGAACAGTATATTAGTGCCGAGCGGATGGCCTGCTCGGCCGAAAGAATAAAGTATCAACACTGCGAATAGTCCCGAGCACACGACCAGGAAGCTCCGAGCACACGACCAGGAAGCTCCCGAGCGGATCAGCACGTCCGACCGGTCGGACGTGAGGAAACCGCCGACCGGTCAGACGCTCGGCATGGAGACAAGGACAGAAACATCCTCTGACAGCAGGTGATACGCAGGATCTTAGGGCATGGGCTCATTGTCCCATCAGAGACATGCTCGGACTGTAGCAGTAAGGGGTCAGGCAAGCTCATCTGACAAGCCCATACTAAGGTATGGCACAGAACACGTGTGCACCTCGGTATGAGTGCACATGCCTCTTCATAGCCCTATATAAGGGTCCTCACCCTTTGCCGGAGGTACGCTCTCTCGCATATTGGAGCCTCATATCTGCTGTCTGCTTGCCTGACTTGAGCGTCGGAGGGTCGTCGCCGGGGACCCCTCCCCGGCACGACTTCTGTGCAGGTTCGCCGAAGGTCGGTGCAGCTGGCCGGAGACAGAGGAGAGCACCATGTGCCCAGCGTCCGTCGATTCAGCGATTCGGACAGGATCAATTTGGCGCCGTCTGTGGGAACGTGCCTGTATCCGAGAGGAATAGATGGACGGGGCTGGATGACCTCACACCGTGATGCTCCCCCAGGAGAAACTTGACGATCCAACGAAGGCAAGAGCAGCTAAGCTCATGGAGCAACAGAGACAAAAGGCTCAAGCTAAGCGGATATCCGAGCGACCCAGGAGGACCGACCGAAGAAACATTAGAAATGGGAGCAACTCCTGCCCCGATATCGGTCCGACAAAGGGGTCTGCATCAGGCGAGGCAACTGGCCAATAAGTTTCGACAAGTATAACGTATGCTCCTCACTCCACGGGTATTCGGGAGTTGAGAAATTGGGTCATAGTCGTGCCGATCGATAGGGCGAAGGCCCCGAGCCATTCGGCCGGGAGGTTTATATCCGAGCCAGGCGCTCGAAGAGCGAAGGCCCCTGAGCCGATCGGCCGGGAGGTTTATATCCGAGCTGGGAGCTCGAGAACGAAGGCCCTGCGCCGTTCGGCCGGAGGTAAATGGGTCGAGCCAAGCGCTCGAGGATCGGAGACCCAGTACCTTCCGGACGGAGGTAAATTATCTGAGCCAAAACGCTCGACAAAGCAGACCCTGAGCCGTTCGGCCAGGAGTACGTTCTCCAAGCTGGGTGAAAGGTGCGCTAAATATAAATTTATATACTTTTTGGTCACCTATGTACTTGCGATGCAGGAAGCAAAAAGATGAAAACACATCGAGTATTCTCCGCTGAGCGGCTTACCGTTCGGCAGGGGTATATGGATTATCCGAGCCAAGCGCCCGAATAGCGAAGGCCTCCCAGCCGATTGGATTCGCAAGAAAATGACCCATGCTGTTTGGCCGGGCACAAAGACTGTTCAAGCGCGAGATAAGTTATGAAGGCCAAGGTCGCTCGACCTGGTAAGGAGTTAGCCTTGAAGACCGTCTAGCCCAGACGTTAAACCGTAGAGCCGCGCCGACCGGCTATAAATAACCGCACCGTCGAGCACCGACGTTAAAGATCGAGATACGAGCCGGCGTCTATAAACGTCCGAGCGGAAGACCGACGAGCCCCGTCGTTAAAAATCGAGAGCCGCGCCGACCGGCTATAAATAACCACGCCGTCGAGCACCGACATTAAAGATCGAGAGACGAGCCGGCGTCTATAAACGTCCGAGCGGAAGACCGACGAGCCCCGTCGTTAAAAATCGAGAGCCGCGCCGACCGGCTATAAATAACTGCGCCGTCGAGCACCGACGTTAAAGATCGAGAGACAAGCCGGCGTTTATAAATGTCCGAGCGGAAGACCGACGAGCCCCGTCGTTAAAAATCGAGAGCCGCGCCGACCGGCTATAAATAACCGCGCCGTCGAGCACCGACGTTAAAGATCGAGAGACGAGCCGGCGTCTATAAACGTCCGAGCGGAAGACCGACGAGCCCCGTCGTTAAAAATCGAGAGCCGCGCCGACCGGCTATAAATAACCGCGCCGTCGAGCACCGACGTTAAAGATCGAGAGCCGCGCCGACCGGCTATAAATATCCGCGCCGAAGAGCCCCGTCGTTAAAAATCGAGAGCCGCGCCGACCGGCTATAAATAATCGCGCCGTCGAGCACCGACGTTAAATATCGAAAGACGAGCCGGCGTCTATAAACGTCCGAGCGGAAAGCCGACGAGCCCCGTCGTTAAAATCGAGAGCCGCGCCGACCGGCTATAAATAACCGCGCCGTCGAGCACCGACGTTAAAGATCGAGAGACGAGCCGGCGTCTATAAACGTCCGAGCGGAAGACCGACGAGCCCCGTCGTTAAAAATCGAGAGCCGCGCCAACCGGCTATAAATAACCGCGCCGACGAGCTCCGTCATTAAAGATCGAGAGACGAGCCGGCGTCTATAAACCCTCCGAGCGGAATACCGTCTAGCCCAGACGTTAAACCGTAGAGCCGCGCCGACCGGCTATAAATATCCGCGCCGTCGAGCACCGACGTTAAAGATCGAGAGACGAGCCGGCGTCTATAAACGTCCGAGCGGAAGACCGACGAGCCCCGTCGTTAAAAATCGAGAGCCGCGCCGACCGGCTATAAATAACCGCACCGACGAGCTCCGTCGTTAAAGATCGAGAGACGAGCCCGGCGTCTATAAACCCTCCGAGCGGAATACCGTCTAGCCCAGACGTTAAATCGTAGAGCCGCGCCGACCGGCTATAAATATCCGCGCCGTCGAGCACCGACGTTAAAGATCGAGAGACGAGCCGGCGTCTATAAACGTCCGAGCGGAAGACCGACGAGCTCCGTCGTTAAAAATCGAGAGCCACGCCGACCGGCTATAAATAACCGCGCCGACGAGCTCCGTCGTTAAAGATCGAGAGACGAGCCGGCGTCTATAAACCCTCCGAGCGGAATACCGTCTATCCCAGACGTTAAACCGTAGAGTCGCGCCGACCGGCTATAAATATCCGTGCCGACGAGCTCCGTCATTAAAGATCGAGAGCCACGCCGACCGGCTATAAATAACCGCGCCGTCGAGCACCGACGTTAAATATCGAGAGACGAGCCGGCGTCTATAAACGTCCGAGCGGAAAGCCGTCGAGATCCGACGTTAAAGATCGAGAGTCAAACCCGCGACTGTGAGCTTACTGGACGAAACTAAGGACGCCAAATAACGAGCGTTCGCAAGTACTAAATTGATTAAGTCTGATCGGCCATCAGTTTGCCAATACTTCGCATTCACTGAATGCAAACAGCATAGCCAAGCGCTAAACGATTTCGAGGAAAACAAGTCAACTGATTAACCCGATCGGTCGTCAAGTGGGGAACACGTGGAGCTTAACTGATTCTACGAATAAGCACCAAACAGACAAAAAACGGCAATGAAGGGCAAGCAAAAATAGAGGCAAAAGAAGACAATTACGCCGATCAGCTCATGCAAAAATTTTACATCAGCAGATGAAATACAGAAAGTACTGGGAAGAACTCGCTTCACTCCGGGTCCTCAAAATTAAAAAAGGCGTCCGGGATATCGTCAATCATAGCCGCCAGATCTGAAGAGGGAATGCTCAGGTCAGCAGGAAGATGCCCCCCCTTCTTCATGTAACAACCCAATTTTCCCCTATTTCGAGTTCCAAATGTCCATAAAAATATTTGGAAATACTTTTAAAATATTCTAGAGATTTTTAGAAATTTTTAGAGTATTTTTATGCAATTTTTGGAGGTCATTTAGTATGTTTACAAAAAGAAAGAAAGTTTGATAAATAAATGTGTTGAAGCTAGGTCTCGAACCCGTGACCTGGGGTCAGACACGACCCAACCGGACGCAGCTTGACCAGCTGAGCCAGCGAGTTTTTGTTAATTATATAGGAGGTGGAATATATTTAAGCTATAGTTAGAGCGTTTTGAATAAAAGGGGAATAAAAGTGCGCGGCTGGGATTCGAACCCATGAGCTGGGCTTTAAGCAAAACCGGCCCAAACCAGCTGAGCTACACGAACTTTGTCAACCTAATATGGAGAGAATTGGATATAAAGTATAGTTATAATGGAAAACCCTAGATTTAAAAGAAGGCTTAAGTTTCTCCCGAACCAAAATCCCGAAACCTCTCCTTCTCCTCCTCGCGTGCGCCGTTTCTTCTCGGGCGAAACCGCAGAAACCCTAGTTTCTTCTCCGGCGGTCGGCAGAGGGTTGTCTTCGAGAATCCTTCACATTCTCGTGATCTTCTCGACGTGGAGAGCACGTAGACGTGAAGAAGGCGCTGCGATTTTGAGTCTCGTCCGAACCCTAGAAGCCTCTTTTCTTCTCTGGTTGTAAGTTCTAAGAGCAAGGGTAAGTACTACTCACCTGTGGTAGGAGTTGCTCCGATCTTTCGGTTTTCATTTCCTTGTTTTCCTGAGTTTCTTGAATCCGAAACATGCTATAAAGATTTTGGCTTTGGATGTTCTGCCGTGGGTTTCCTTTGCATTTCGGTTGTAACATGCCTAAAGGTTTCTGTGATTCTGTGAAGGTATAGTTTTGAATAAGTTACGTGGGTTTTGTTTGTAACATTTCAGCAAGCAGAATTATGCTAGGAAAGGGGCACGATCAGCCTTGTTACTTGGTTCCAGGAGTAGATTCTATGTTATTTGTAAATTGTACACATTGCTATGTGTTTATTGAGTTCTTTAGAGTTGGATTTCTTAAGTTTCAATTCAGCAAGTTGGATTCTTGCTTTTGGGTGGCTGCTGTGAGTTGATAAAAGGGAGAAGAAGGGATTTGAATGGTTTTAAGTCTGTCCTAGCTTAAAGCATGTGGTGTTAGCTTTAGATACTTGTTGTTTTAGATTTCTTTTGAATTTGGTTCATTCCTGTGGACTGAACAGTAGCAATTCTTCAGCTTTCTTTTGGCTGCCGTGAGTTTTATAGGAAGTTGAGAAGAGGTTTTAGGTAAATGGAATAGTTTCCATTAGAAATTAGTTGGGCAGGTGTAATTTCCCCTTGCTGCCATGAAACTTAATTTAAGCTGTGTAGTATTGAACAGCTTATTTGTAGCTTAGTTTTACCTTGTTATATTAAGCACAAACAACATACATTTAGAGCACCTTGTAGTTCAGTTTTCCTGGCCAAAAACAGGGCACGAACAGCTATATATAAAGTGTATTTTGTATAGCATGTTTAAAGGCCTTAAAGTAGTATTCTTTGTCATGTTTTAATAGCAGGTTTAGAAGCCCTAAAGTAGCATTCCTTGCCTATTTTTACAGCATGAATGGAGTCACTAAAGTAGCATCCTATACCTGTTTATTACAGCATACTTAGAAAGCCCAAAGTTAGCTTCCTTTTGCTTTATTTCTAGCATGATTAGAAAGTTTAAAGTAGTATGTTTTTGCCTATTTTGTATAGCATGTTTAGAAGATTAAAGTAGCATGTTTTATTCTATTTTTCAGCATGTTTAAAAGCCTTAGAGTAGTCATCCTTGCCATGTACTTACAGCAGGGTTAGCAGCCCTAAAGTATCGTTCTATACTTGTTTTTACAGCATGATTAGAATCATTTCATACTTGATTTTACAGCATGTTTAGAAGCACAAAAATAGCATCCTTTGCCATGTTTTCATCGTATGATTCAAAGGCTTTAAATTGCTTTCTTTAGTTTAGCTTATAGCATGATCAGTAAGCTTTAAGTTACTTGTTTTATTCTATTATATAGCATGGTTAGTTGATTATACACCCATACTTGTTAAGTATATTTAAAGGACTCCCACAATCTTTAATAAAAGATAATAAGGAAGATAAAAGAATAAGAAAGATAAAAAGTAAGTCAAGCAAGAGGCTAGTACCCGACATCCAAGAGCTTGTCGTTAAACAAATCCAGGTGACCATTTCCGAGGTCTTGGCCCTGGTAGACCGAGGTATGCTCTTTTAGGATTGGTGGCTCGCAACCCTAACCTATTAGGGAACGCGCATGAGATGGTACTAAGCCTGGGCCCAAAGTAAAGAAAAGTAAAGAAGTAAAGAAGTAAAGAAAGAAAGAAAGAAAGAAAGAAGAAGAAAGAAAAAAATAGAAATTAAAAGATTAATTTCTAACACAAGGATACAAGAAATGAAATAAGTTCCAAGCTTAGAATAAATAAGAATGGTTGGTTTCTTTAATTCTAAGTTTATATAGTTAGTTTCTTGTTATTCTGCTTGATACTGAGTATGATTTGTATCTAATTCATTTTCTGTATACCATGAGCATATGCAGATAGTTTTAGTATTTCAGTTTCAGTACTTATGCATTTCATTTATGCATTTCGAGTTTTGTGAGATAGATTAGTACTTACTAAGCGTTTTCGCTTATAGATCTTTTCTTTTTCCTCCTACCGCAGATAAAGGAAAAGCTAAGATATGAAGGGAGGCGACAGGGTGGTGGTGATGATGGATGTGTGTGGTGACTGAACTATGGAGAGGTCCAGAGGGGACTAGCAAGACTTATTTATTTAGAGTTTATGTCTAGTTTATTTTTCCTTATTTCTGTTATGAAATTTTGAGTTTATGATTGAGTTTGATGTGCATTGTAGCTTATTATGCTTCATTCTGGGAGCTTGAGTTTAGTTTATGTTGCTAGATTAGTTTTTGATTTTGATATGATTTATTACTGCGTGGTTGTGAATAAATTGTGATCCAGCCGCATGTGGCTGTGTATATATCTTGTGTATTATAGATTTGGTCACCGGTACAGGGGAGACTCTGCCGAAATTTTTCGGTAGGAATTCCTCTGAACCGTGATAAATCCAACTGACTCTAATAATAGCGTCAGTGACACTAGTAAGTAGAGTATAGATAGGTAATAGTCGCCCTTAGAGAGTAGTAGTAAGAAGGGTGGTTGTTACACTTCAAATACGCCATGGTGACCTTGACCGCCTCGGCGAAAGTTGAGGAGACGTGGCCACCGAACTTTTCGCCGAACCGCTCCAAGCGGAGGTATTCTTGGCGCGCTTCTGCTAGGCGACTCGGCTCCCCCTCCTTGTACTTTCTGAAAGCCGCTCGGGAGGCAATTAGCGAGTCCTGGAGAACTTTCTGGTCCACCTCCGCTTTAGTGCGTTCAGCAGAGCGCCCATCCCGTTCGGCAGCTAGTTGGGCTTCCAGATTCTTAGATTGCTGATCTAGGGCTCGGACTTCAACTTTCATCTTGTCCAGATCAGCAATCGCCCGCTTCTTCCGGCTACTGGCGCCCTTCACGTCTGCGTCACGTTTCTTCACCAGGCCTTCAAGTCGAGCCACCTCTGTAGCCAGGTCGGCGGCCTTCTTCTGTTCGGCCTCACGGGCTTGTTTCTCCCGCTCGGCCGATGGACCCCCCGAGACTTGGAGTTTTTCCATGAGATCCTCCAGCTCGGCCAGCCGATGGCTAGTGGCGATTTGCTCGGCCCAATGCTGTAAGGGAAACAATAAAATCAGAAACCAAACAGTAGCAGGGCACGAGAAGAAAAATGAACCTACCTGAGTGGCCTGCTGCATGTGGTTATTACCAAGCTGCTTGGGCATCATGAGGGCCACCCTAATCTGAGCGTCCTCAAAAAGCTTGGCGAGCGGACCCCTCAAGGTTATCTCATGAACGGGCCTTGAAGGCCGATCGGCAGACAATAAATATTCCTCCGATGGGAATCGAAGAGTAGTCTTGACGGTCGGGTGGCCGGCCGGCACTTCCTCAGCCTCAGTCGCCTGGCCCGAGGACTCCCCAATGGTTGAAGTTTCGCCCAACCGTCGTAAGCGACGACGAGTCAGTGGAGGAGAGCCAGAGGGCTGTGCGGTGGGCGAGGCCACTGAGGTCCCGATCTGCGAAGGTGTGCGATCTGGCGAAGCGACCTCGATCGGCGCCTGTGGTTCGCCTTCTTGGGTCGGCGGAAGGCTGGGGTCTCTTCGGCGTTTCCGCCGAACTTCCCGTGGTGAATCCCCGGCCTGGGGGACTCCCAGCTCGGAGTAGCTTCTGTTTCAGGGGCGGACTGCGTCCCCCCCTCTCCTGTAGCTGCCGGGCGGCTGGGGATTAGACCCCGCTCGGCGAGTTCTTTTTTGGTAGCCGCCTCAATTTCCACGACTTTCAATTTCAGATGATCAGTAGCCTTGGAGCGCCACATGACTTCAGCTGCAGTAGAAAAAATTAAAATCAGTTAGACAAAAAAGGGTGAAGTGAGTAAAGAGTCCTTACTCATGCGGTAGGGAAGATTGGCCCGAACGGGAGATAATCCAAAAATGTACAACACCCCCTTGAGAAGCAACTGGTCGATTTTGTACCGCTGACCATGTTGATACAGTCTGACCTGGATGTTGTTTTGCTGTTGACACTGATTTAAGTTTGTATCAGATAATTAACTCAGATTAATTACTAATCCAGGTTGACTAGGTTGACCTGATTGAAGCAGTTGGAAAGTCCTGGTGAGTGAAGCCAGGTGAAAACCCTAGTGAGTGAAGCTAGGTGCAAGTCCTGGTGAGTGAAGCCGGGCAAGGGAAAATCCAGATGGATCAAGGGTGATCGGGCATCTGGTGTTGAAAAGTCCAAGAAGGAAACTTGGCATGCGGAGTCAGAGAGGGTTCGGTAGCTCGTTCTCTAGGACCAAATGAAGTCGGAGAGGGCTAGGGAGCTCATTTCTCCGGACTAGGTCAGAGAGGGCTCGACCCGGATCGAAACAGACTGGATCGGTCCGCACCGATCCAAGGAACTTTATACCTGATCGGTCCGCCGACCGATCGATTGATCGCTGCGTTATCGAACGCCATCGATCGCAAACCGATCGTAAATCGATCGAGCTCATCAGGATAGACCGATCGGTCCGGAGACCGATCGGCAACTAGCTGGGAAGAACGCTATCCGATCGGTCTCGGGACCGATCAGATTAGTGCTGATCGGTCCGCATCGATCGTGAGCTACGCGATTTTCAACAGCGCTATCTCGATCGGTCGGGATCGATCAGATAGTTCCTGATCGTCCGCACCGATCAGCGATGATCAGCATGGATCGGTCCGCACCGATCCACGGTATTGTTTATTTTGCATGTACTTTTTCTGATTGCCGTATTTGTCTTCACCATCTGTTTTTAACCATCTGCTGTGAGTCTTTTGAGCTTGCAGGTTGCAGGTCACATTCTCATGGTTAATTTTAAATTGAGCTTCATTAAGAGAAGAAGACAAGTGCTCTTTACACTGTGATTTGCTGCAACAGATGCATTTGAGGCATCAACGTTCACTGGGTTTCTGATTGCGATTGGGCTGCGATCTGCTTGACTCCTGGGGATTGGTTCGAGCTCAGAAGCATTGGTGTGAGTTCAGAGAACCAGGTAAGGAAAAAGAGGGATTGGCTGCAGCGCTGATTTGCGCAGTTTTGACCAGATCTGTGACAGCAGAAGATCAGATTTGAGAAGCAGTAAAAACAGCGAGAGGGAAACAAGAACAATACAACGAAGAAAGCTTGAAAGAAAAGTCTGTGCTGTTGTGCGAAGTTCTTGAGCTCTCGGGTGAACTGCGATCTCTATTTTCTGCTACTGATACTCGCGTGGTTGTAAGCATTTCTATTCTCCTTTGCCACCGAGTCTCTGTAAGTCTCGTGCTTTAATTTAGATCTTTCTTGAGACTCTGTTGAGAGGTTGCTCCACTGAGAAGGAGACATCTTTAGCCGGAAGTTATCCGGGGTGCGATCTACCGAAGATCAAGGAGTCGTCCACCTTACGGACACGCCGAGGAGTAGGGGCAAGTTATCCCCGAACCTCGTATATCTTTGTGTCTGCTGTGTGTGTGTTTTTCTTCCTTCGTTTTAGTTTTCCACTTCCGCTGTGCTAACTAGTTTTTGTGTAGAACTCTCTGTCTAAGTTTTTTTTTTAGGGGCTATTCACCCCCCTCTAGCCATCTAAGATCCCAACAGACCAGACAACCAGTTTGCTGCATGAAGGTAGGCTGGATTGCTTCTGAATTTGCCGAGCTCCGGCTGGGTCGGCACAGCGGTCTGCCATTTAGTTCGGAATGCTGGCCGCTCGGGAAGTCGTATATAGAAGAAAAACTCCTTCCAGTGCTTGTTGGAGGTCGGCATATTATCAAAAAATTTGAAGCCTATTCTACTTTGGAAAATAAAGGTGCCCAACTCGGATTGTTTGGGGTAGAAGAAGAAGTGGAATATTTTGGGGTCAAGTGGAATACTATGCAGCCTAAAGAGGACGACCACCCCACTCAGCAGCCTAAAGGAATTCGGCACAAGTTGGCCGAGCGGGATGCGGAAATAATTACAAACTTCCAAAATAAATGGATGGGTAGGAAATCTAAGGCCGCCCTGGAATTGGTCTAGAAAAAAGCAAATGGTACCGATCGACGGGTTATGGGGCCGATCGGTCGGGTCGGCTATAACTATTTCATGGTCGTCCGGGATCCCGTACGTCCGAACAAGACGCCGAGCGCCCTCCTCGTCAAATTTACTTTCCATACTCATATACCATGGACCGTGAACATGGGTAGTGGGTTCGGAAGAGCTCGCCATCTCGAAGAGACAAAAGGATAGCAACGAAAAAGAGGTGAAACGATTAGGAAAGACCTGGTAAGCGAGGAAAGAAGGCTCACTAAGAAGGAGATGGGCGGAGAAGATCGCCGGTGAGATGGTAGCCGCCGAAAAACGGGAACTGGATCGCCGGAGGCCGCAGCAGCAGAGGAGTCAGGAGGACAAAGCACGAGCAAAGATGCGGCAGAGGAGGAGGACTAAGGCTTTATACGGCCGAAGTCGATTGGCCTCAACCGTCCGATCCAGGTCACGGGAAACAAGGACGCCATCGGGCTGTCCATTTCAAAACAATCGGCGTCCTATCGTACGGATCATCACCGCCACGCGAGAAGAGCCACGTGGCGCTCTGTCACCAGGCGCAATTAATGCGCCCATACCGCGCATGCTTCGACTTAATGAAAAGGATTTGCGTGATTTTCGAGAAGATTTAGACAAGCAAACATCTACGTGGAGCGCCAAGACATTCAAAACGAAGAGCCGAGCGGCTGAATTTGGCATAAGGGCCGAACGGCTCAAGGGATATTATAAGCGACGGTAAGGCGACGACCGCCCGCTCGGACACATAGTCCAGTCAGTCGGACTCATTGCCTCCTTCGACTAGACTTGAAGGGGAGGCAAGTGATCCGGCGGTAAGAATGGGGGACCCCATTTAGCAGAGTCAACGCCACATGGAGGTCGAAAGGTAAAAGGCCAACCAGAAGCTTGGCCGAGCTGATTATGATGGTGACGACCGGCTGAAGCTTCCGAGCGGAAGCGATACACCCCGGCGGGGAGTCGGGGTTCCGACGCTCATGATGAACAGTATATTAGTGCCGAGCGGATGGCCTGCTCGGCCGAAAGAATAAAGTATCAACACTGCGAACAGTCCTGAGCACACGACCAGGAAGCTCCGAGCACACGACCAGGAAGCTCCGAGCACACGACCAGGAAGCTCCTGAACGGATCAGCACGTCCGACCGGTCGGACGTGAGGAAACCGCCGACCGGTCAGACGCTCGGCATGGAGACAAGGACAGAAACATCCTCTGATAGCAGGTGATACGCAGGATCTTAGGGCATGGGCTCATTGTCCCATCAGAGACATGCTCGGACTGTAGCAGTAAGGGGTCAGGCAAGCTCATCTGACAAGCCCATACTAAGGTATGGCACAGAACACGTGTGCACCTCGGTATGAGTGCACATGCCTCTTCACAGCCCTATATAAGGGTCCTCACCCTTCGCCGGAGGTACGCTCTCTCGCATATTGGAGCCTCATATCTGCTGTCTGCTTGCCTGACTTGAGCGTCGGAGGGTCGTCGCCGGGGACCCCTCCCCGGCCCGACTTCTGTGCAGGTTCGCCGGAGGTCGGTGCAGCTGGCCGGAGACAGAGGAGAGCACCACGTGCCCAGCGTCCGTCGATTCAGCGACTCGGACAGGATCAATGTGATTATAGATTGACTTTTTAGTGTGGGTGTAAAATTTTGATATTTGATAGATGCTACTTTTTTACTTGCTGTAAATTATTTCATTCGTGAATGATTTGTCCATTCACCATTGTCAAAAGTAGTAATGTAGCACAGCACACAAATTGTAGTGAATGTAGCACAATGCACAAACCAAATTTGATAGCTTTGAGTCATAATGTGATTGTAGCACAGTATACAAAATGTAATCAACCAATTAGAAAAGTAGTGAAAGCTATATTTTGTTATATTTTACAATCCTAAACATCATATTGTCGCATAAGATAACCTTACAAAGTTCAACTTCTTAACTTGATAGATTAAACAAATTTAGCTACATGGATATCATATTATTTATTTCTTAGATTGTTAATCTGATTCACATACTGTTTTAATTTTTTATTTTATGTTGTGGTATCATATTTTTTATCATTCACATACTGTTTATATTGTTTATCCAATTAGGTTGATATTTTGTTGCGTGGATATCTTGGTTGGAAACTATTCTCTTACTCTTCTCAGCATGGTGATCAAGTGTTTGAAAAGTTTTCCAGATCAAATTTTTGTAAGAGGCACAGAAGATGGCAGTTTGGTACTTGAGTTTGTAATGGTGTTTAATTTCTGTTGCTTCTTTTTTAAACCACGCAGGAGCTGTATTCCTCATTGATGTATTATCTGACATTATAAACTATTCACTTGCTCTTCTGTTCTAATGACTATATGTATTTACTTATGGATGTTGGATGCAGTTCATGTATTTACTCTTCTCTTCTTTTTTTTCTTAATTCATCGTATTCTTGTTGTTGGATGTTCTGTAGAAGGAGAAGTATTCTTGTTGTTGTTGAATGTTAAAACCATGCTAGAAGTAGAACTATTACTGAAAAAATTATCGTTGGATGTTCTGTGAATTAGCTCCAGGGAATTATCTTGTTGAAAAGAATGCCAGTTGAAAAGAATGATAATACATAATTTTGAAAAGAATGCCAGTTCTATAAAGAATGCCAAGGAATCTTCTATAAATATTAATTTTTAATATTTTTCAAAACATAATTTTCAATACGAAGTCGGAGAGGGCTCGGCAGCTCGTTCTCTGGACTAGGTCAGAGAGGGCTTGATAGCTCGTTCTCTGGACCAGAAAGACGTTAGGGGTTAGGGTTTAGGGCTGGGAGGCTCTAAAACTAACTCAGGGACTTTGGATCGGTCTGTTGACCGATCCAGTGATACTCTATTTGTCTGGATCGGTCGGCAGACCGATCCAGTGATACCTTGGGTATCTGATCGGTCTGTGGACCGATCAGAAACCACACAGAAGCTTTTTGTGGGTTATCTGATCGGTCTGCGGACCGATCAGTTAACACACAGAAGATTTCTGTGGGCTATCTGATCGGTCTGGTGACCGATCAGGAATAAGCATTGAAGCCTGAGAATCGTAGGGGGATCGATCTGTGGACCGATCCACGCACAGGTTGATCGGTCCACAGACCGATCAGACTATTCCCAGACCGATCAGGACTCCAGAGAGCTATGGATCGGTCTGCTTCTCTGATATTTCTGATTCACTTCTGATTCACCTGATCAAATTCACCTGATCAAATCATCTGCTGTGAGATTTTTAAGTTACAGGTTGCAGGTATCGTGCCATTGGTTAATTTCAAATGACGAAGTATCAGGAACTTCTTCGTAGAACTCAGTACTCTATCCAGATGGAGGATACAAGCTCAAGGAGTCTTTTTGAGGACTAAATATGTATAGAGCTACTCAAAACAATTGATCCATTACAACTTATAAAATATAAACAAAATACAAGTAAATGCTTCTAATTTCCCATCTCACAACATTGAACCAATGGTTAAGCTTTAATGGAAAATCATGATGGCGCCCGACCCATTTTGAATGTTAATGGAGTTGTGAAATACAAATATTAAGGATACAAAACTAATATCCATCCATAAACAAAAAAATCAAATGTCGCATCATCCGTCATTACATTTCTGTATCACATTACAACACTAGCATCACTTAACTAGACCAACCAACAAATAAAACAAGTATATAGCCAAAAGAAATAAGTTCACTATCACTAATATCCAAACCATAAGTGGTACATTCCAATTTCTCATATTATGTCTAGGATAAGCAATGTGTTCACTTTCTACTCTTGACTCCACTCTTGGCAACATCCTAAAATGTATATCATTGGTGTCTACATTTAGTCCAGTATCGGACCTCACCCACTTTAACCATCCATGCTGCCTACATCCATAATATAATCTTCCTGGGTTCTTGATCGATCTTGAGACTAGCACAAATGCTGTTAATCCACAATCCTTGCATCGTACAGTTTCATATTTGGTATGGTTGATGCTACTGTTACTTGATGATGCCATTCAATAACAACCTAAAAGTAAAATTTAACAAAATTAAGTTAAACAATAGCAGTTTGAATAAGTATTGAAAAATATAGATGGTATTCAAGTGACAATATATATGGAGCATTCAAAAGAAATGATTGCAACTTAAAGCGCTACAAGAATATAACTATAGAAAGATTTGTATGTGCACTGTTTAGACAAGAACAAATCATTAGTAAACATATTGCACTTCTTAATCACACTTATGCAAACAACTATTAAACCCTCCTCTTTAGTAGGTGCACACCATCCATTGACACAATCCTACACTTTAAAGGTTGACTGTGTTTAATAGTAAGTTTCATGATCCATGTTGAATTAGTATCTCAAATATTAGATATAACCGAAATAAGGATATCATTTGAATGACATGCCTAGATATCATGAAACAACTAGTATCTCAAAATTGGTATAAGCTCTGAGAATGGAAGTAGCCTAGAAACAACTAACAGATAGATGTATTTTTGTTTTGTATTAGCATATCACTTTCTCTTTGACTCCTCATACTAAAGGAAGTATATTTGGATGATACATAGCCAAGTTGACTTCTCAGTTATTTGCCCAATGTGATTAAGAATAGAGACCATAAATAAAAACAGAAACCATCAAAAATTGTTTATGCACTTCTTAATCACATTGATATTGCAAATTACAACATAAATAGACACTCAAACAAATCACAGATTCTTGTTAATTGATGTCACATTGATCATGCACTTCTCGGCGTTGCTACAGATTAAAACCCGAAACCATAAATAAAAACAGAAACAATAACATTTTTTAAAATGAGGTTTTACCTGCAATGAAATTCGTCGCGCCGAGAGAAACCCTAGAATCGTTGGGTTTGATGAGTGGAGGCGGCGCCTGAAAGCCTAGATAGACCGTCGGCCTCTGTAATGCTAGCGGCGAAAACGAGAGGAAGGTGAGGTGGAGAAGATGTGTGGGGCGGCGTTGCAGAACCCGCGAGGGATGGAAGCCAAGCTTTGCGGAGGCGAGAAGAAGGGCGAGGTGGAGAAGATCTGTGTGGGGCAGCGTTGCAGAACCCGCGAGGTGGAGAAGATGTGCGCGGCGGCGTTGCAGAACCCGCGAGGGATGGAAGCCGACCTTTGCGGAGGCGAGAAGAAGGGCGAGGCGGCAGATCTGTGCGGCGGCGTTGCAGATCCTCGCGAGGGATGGAAGCCGACCTTTGCGGAGGCGAGAAGGATCGCGAGGTTGGAGAAGATCTGTTTTGTTCCGCAGAAGAAAGACTAAAAAGGAGGAGTAGATTGCGTTAGGGCTTAGGCAGGAGGACTGTGGCGTTTTCTAAGGGAGAGAAAAGGTGACGCGGACGGTGCCACGAGGGCGGTCCGCAAAGGTACGCAAGTTTTGTTCCGTAGCAGAACAAAACTATATATATATATATATATATATATATATATATATAATATTTTTCCGAATCAATGTACTACCAACCAATCAATCAATTAGACAAAAAAATTAACGTCAAACTAAAATGGTTAGAAATTTGGTTGATTTTACTAAAAGTAAAATCAACCAAATTTCTTGAAACTTTCGAATTGAAAATCTATAAATTTGGAAAAACAAATTCAAAGATATATACATTTTCAACTTCATTCGATTTAACAAAAATTATTATTATTTTAATTCTTTTTAGTTTCGATTTTTAAATAAAAACTAAATCTAGCTCACACCTTATAAGACCTAAATTGGATTAAGCATGTGAGTTTAAAATAGGCTTGTCCATGGCCTAACCTGAATCAACCTCAGCCTAAAATTAGAACTGGGTCAACGGATAAATTATTCGTAATCGATGTGTCTAGAGATGAGCCGATTAAGGATCGGACCCCAAGAAAAGACGAACTAATGTTTTAAACTACCGGTTCATTCCTATTTTTTTTTTATTTTATTTTAGATTTTTGAATTATTTAATAATATCTAATCTGGGTCTTTACTTATAAGACTTAATTACCTTCTTTTTCTGTTATTGTGATTGGCCAAATTAGGGTTCTTCCCCCTTAACCTTTTGCGTTGGCTTTAATTTGTTGGAATGGTGAAATTTTGATGACAGCCAAAAGAGAAATTAAAACCCAGTTTAAATCACTAATTAAATATAAAGAAATGATGAAAAAATATATATACACACATGAAATCTTATTAATTAATATTTTTCCGAATCAATATACCAATATCAATCAACTAGACAAAAAAAAAAAATACTTCACAGTCAAACAAAAATTGTTAGATAATGCCATGCATGCATGAACTGATTAGGAATTACATTTAGATCGATCGAGTAGCTACTAGATCTGCGTCGTCAGTGAGTGAGTGAGAACCTGCAGAGTGGAAAGGTATTACTTCGAGCCAGCCACTCCTTCAGACACTCCTTGTGAAATATATGACGACACGGCATCTCCAAAACATGAGTTGTTCGGTTGAATTCTTCCAGACAGATTGAGCATACGCCAAGCTCTTCTGTGATCTTCTTCATTTGGAGTCCCTCCACCGCAGCTGCAGGCGCCGGCGTCGGCCTTCTGACGGATTCGTCGTTCTCGAAAAAATATTGTCGTGTCTCCAGTGGCACAAAGTAGTGAAGGCGGCCGGTAGAAGTGGAGGGAACAGCAGGAGGAATCTCAATCACGGAGAAGAACTCAATCATGGATAATTCCGTGATTGGAAAAAGATCAAACACCGCTCTGGTGTATCTACGAAAAGCTAATATAAGAAGGGCAAGATCATCGGCAGTGCGCACGTGATTCGCTGCCACGTGAGAGAGCATCCACCGCGTCTCCTCGTCCCAAGCAGCACCAGAGAGGATGTTATGATAGGGCTGGTTGATGGTGAAGTAGGCGGCGCGCTCGACGGAGCGGGTGGAAGGAGAAATCGTTCGGAGGCAAAAGCGAAAGATGAATTGCGGCGGGTTCATGCCCTGCGAAGCACTTCGTGTTGCCACGTCAGCCTCCATGCTAAGGAGATATCCATTTGTGTTGGCTTCCCACCCAGAAATCTCTATTAAAACAGCGCCATCTGCAACGTTGCTCATCGAGACGGAAGACGCCGCCATCAAGAAGAAGAGGAAGAAACTCGAATGAGATGAATGAGGAATTAGAAGATAGGTATATGCTTTGTTTATATAGAGTTACATTCCTGTTTAGTCAGTTGCTAATAATTCTCTAATTAATTAACATTTTTTTTTAAAAAAAAAATCCTAAACAAATGAAGCTCCCGCCCAATTTAATGTCTTGCCGCTGAATACTCAAATTAATAACTTTTACAACTATTCGAGAACTTTTATTAACTCGATAAAAATTAAATAAAATTTTAATAAATCAAACTTGATTTGACTCGTCTATAATCCAAGTTTTAACCAAACAATTCAACATAATATCACAAGTCGTCTCAATATTGTTTTTTTTTTTAAAAAATAATATTAGTTTTTTAAAAAAATTACTTATTGACATGTAAAATTACTAATTAATATTTTATGTTCAATATAAGACTTTAAGTTTTATTTTTAAATTAGTTGGGCCTTCTACTCGAATCCTTCTTTTAATATGAGGATCTATCCTAAGGGTGCGTTTGGTTCGGGCTTATCTTTGATAACCTTGGTTATCCATCCAAGGTTATCAACCAAAACCTTGTTTGGTTTTGGTAATTGATGATTCCTAAGTTATGATAGATACCTGACACATCAGCAATTTGGGCATTTAGCCCGGAATCAGAAAACCCTATAAACCTGGGGTTTTCCTTGATTCCCTGGTTAACCAAAAATTTAAGACAATATTACCCTTCACTATTTACACTTTGTGACAAAAATAACCTTATAGATTTATCAAATTTCAATCTACCCTCGAGTATAATCAAACCCTCCCAATTCTCCTCTCGCGAACACGCACGGAACCCAGCCGCTCCTCCCTCTCGCGAACACGCACGGAAACCTAGCTTTTCGCCGCTCTTCCTCTCGCGAACAGCACCAACCTAGCCTTTCGCCGCTCTTCCTCTCGCGAACACGCACGGAAACCTAGCCTTTCGCCGCACCTCCTCTCGCGAACAGCACCAAAACCCTAGCCTTTCGCCGCTCCTCCTCTCGCGAACACGCCGATCCTCCCCCTCGCGCACACGAAGCTCAGGCCTTCTAGCGACGTTTCTCTGCGACGATCCCGACTCGGCTTCTTGGAAAAGGTATGATCTTATACACTGTTAGCGATTGTTGCATCATGATTTGGTCAATTTGAACTGATCTTATACATTGCTAGAACTGATCAACTTTGATTTGGTCAATTTGTCGTCCCATCTTGTTCTTGTTTGGATTTATTTGTACCTCCGGGGGTAATTCTGTGGAAATTGTTTGTTTACGAGGTAATTTTTTTTTCTATAAAAAGATAGGAGGAGAAATCAATAAGATTGTGCTTATACATTATAATCTGGTCTTCTTGCAAAACATT
Source organism: Zingiber officinale (assembly GCF_018446385.1). Classification (NCBI taxonomy): domain Eukaryota; kingdom Viridiplantae; phylum Streptophyta; class Magnoliopsida; order Zingiberales; family Zingiberaceae; genus Zingiber; species Zingiber officinale. The sequence continues at coordinate 129,099,826 of NC_055988.1, forward strand.
TGTTTCTGTTATCCAATTCATTCTTTTATCTTGTATGAATAATCTTCTTGGGCATCATTTTAAAGTTTGTATCCTGCAAATATGGTATTTATTGTAGTAGGTGCTATGACATTCGAATGATTTAACTTCTTACTTTGAACCAATAAGTTTATGGTTCTCTGTTAACCTCCATAGTTCCTAACAGTTACTCATTTATATCATATGCTAATCAGTTCTAAGCTGCACTGCCCTTTCTAGATACGGTGAAAATATTCTAGAAACAAGCAAGAATCCCAATTGGATTGTTACAATGCATACTCAGCAATTAGTTCTGGTTCTTCGTAATCTACTTGATGGTGACATGAAGGAAGCCTTCAAGGAGAAGCTGATGGTTGTTGGTGATCTCATACTTCATATGTAAGTTTGCATATGCTCTTACTTCTATGCATATTTTACAAATTAGGATTCTGCTACTTCATATGTAAGTTTGGATATGCCCTTACTTCATGATTTTTGCATAAACAATTAACCAAAACGTCCTAAACTTGCATGTAATAACAGGTATTCTATGTTTTTATTTTCTAAACAACATGAGGAATTGGTTGGAATATATGCCTCTCAGCTTGCCGTCACCTTTGTGTGGATCTTTTTGTCCAAATGATGGAGCTCAGATTAAATAGCAGGTAATTCTGAAAGTTACAAAAAACTAGTTGTTACATTTAAGTTCATGATCATTGTTTAGTGCGCTAAGGATTATGATCTGGTTACTGGAACTTGTAGATTATCTGCTTATCCTTTCAGTGATACAACCTATTTATTTGTCAGGATAAAATATACAAGTCATGTGGCATTTTACTAAACCTCAAGTGACTTAGTTATAGCTATGTTTTTAGTATTTCAATAGCTTTGTGCCTTCCGACTTAGTATTTCAATAGCTTTGTGCATTTTGTGTATTATTCATTTCTATGTGTTTATTTATTTCCTTTAAGTAACTGATGAAAGAATTGTACTGATGTCAGGAATACTTTTCTATTGAAGCTGGGGTAATTAGCTCAGATGAGCATAGTGCAAAGAATGCTGCGGCTAAGAAGGCAAACAAATCGCTTGAAGATGTAAATCCTGTCATTGACAGCATTGCGAGCAGATTAAGAAAGCGGAACATTGGATGAAACATGTTTTTCAAACTGTTTCAGTATCTTGTCGACGTTATTGCACAACTAGGAAATCAGATATTTGAGACAGATGTTTCGATGATTTACTAATTTTGTGGCTTTTGAAGTTACACTTGTAGTGCTAATTCTGGAAGCATTTCCAGTTCCCTATTTAAATAGAATCGTCTGTCAAAGTTTAGGTAGACAATGAATTGTACTGTTGTCATATTTGCTGTCATTGCACATTTTAGTATCATCATGAATTTGTAATAGTTCTAAATACAGCTCAGCTACTTGGGTGTAAATTATTTTCTTTTTGTTCTTCTTTAACCAAATAGAGTAAAGCAATTATAATTAAAATCAAAAGATATTTTCAATTATTAAAATTATTTTAAAAATACCTTTTATTTTTTAAAAAAATAAAAAACAATTCAGTATTTATTTATTAATTAAATTAAAATGAATTAAATTATTTTATAACTATTGCTACAATAACAATTTCACAATTTTAATTTTTTAACATGATATTGATCAAATTTAAATAACATTTGACCCAGTTATTAAGTAGGTTTTTATATATAATATTTTTATCAAATTGATTAAAAAAATCATGTGTTTTATAATAAGGTGCATTTTTTTTTTTTTAAAGTAAGAGATATTTAAAATTCTGATAATTTTTATATTTTAAAAATGGGCCCACTTATTATTATGACAGCACATCAAAAAGAATATAACATATATATATCACTATTAATAATATAATATTATCATTATTAAATCAAGGGGTAACATGATAATATATCACATTAGGTTATGTACTAAAACCTCCAAACTAACGAGATTTTACTAGATTACTTAAATTGAACCAAACAATCAATTGTTATATTTTATTCCCTATAACCTTGGTTATGTGATTACTTGGTAATCACATAACTAAGGTTATATATCATAACTTGAACCAAACGTACCCTAAGTGTGATCGGATCATGAGGTGATGTATCAGCGGTAGCTGCTTGTTACCATCAATGTTGTACCTGAGATTTTGATGGTCTGAGTCGAGTTTTAAAAAAAATGACTCCTTACATCATCTTATTATTATTTTAGCTTAAAAATTCATCCACACTTCAAAATATGAAAGTCAAAAGTCTCACCTCATTTCACTACCAAAATTAATAAATCCATAATTCTTACACTCTTCTTAACCTCAGAATGACCACTCAAGCTATAAGTGAAGCAACTCCAGCATATCTTATTCATAATTCCACTCGGGTCAATTTCTAATTCAGATGAATTATATATCGCACAGGATACAGAAAATTCATTCCGCTCAAATTAATTTCTCGTTCAGATGAATTATATAGCACACATGATACAGAAAATTTATTTCGCCCATAATATCCACGTCAGTTAATGAAATCATAAGCAAGGGCAATATTAAAAGGTTCGTCCTGGATCAAGGATTCTTCTACTTGATTTTCTCATTAGGGCCAACCACATGATTGTTCTATACAGGGATGTGCCCCACTCGAGACAACATTCATCTTGAAACTATTCTTACAAAAGAGGAGCTATTAATAAAAGAAACTAAGCACGAGAAGACAAGTATGATTTGGTTATAACCTGAGCTAATTTATCATTCCAATCTTAGCATTCAAAATACAAGTTTTGCAATAGTTATTGTAGGAAATGGAAATGGGAACGTGGGGGGAAATCCAAGTTACCCACTTATTAGGGGCAATTGTTCCTTATAATCCTGAGTTATTTTTTCTTATAGATTATTTTTCCTATATAAGGGGTGCGTCCAAGAATCATTGATGAGAAAAAGAAAGAGAGGAAGAAGGACATCCAAAGCTGCGGGATTTGGTTCGTGGAATTGCGGAAAGCTTTCCGATTTTATTATCGTTCTTCCGACAACAAGTCCTGTCGTCGCCAATTACAAATCTACGGGAGATCGCTGTAAGTGTTTAATTGTTTACAACGTTTAATTATTTTGTGCAATTAATATCTAATTCCTATGTATGGTATTAGAGCATTAGAAATTATACTACATCACTTTTCTCATCACTGAACACGCTGCAAATATTCACGAATGTGACTGTTCGGCCGGAAATCTCCTTGTGGCCGATGGTTAGGTCACTGGAAAGGAGCGTCATTGACTGCATCACGGTAGTAGGAGACCAGCAACAGGGTTACAGATTAGCGACCGAGACCCCCTCGCCGGCGTTAGCACCACTGCTTGGCAGCGTACTACACCAAAATCGCGACAGAGTCGCGATTTCCATCAGAGCTAGGCTCGGGCCGCGGGGATATGCCGGCAACAGCATTCTGTGGCCAACGATGGCGTCCCGGTTGGCCGAAGATGGATTCCGACATCGGATAGGACCGGCGACCGCCTGACTAGGCCAGAAATTGACCTTCGTGGCCAGCGACCGTGCCTATCGCGGTTGTGTGGAGGCAATGGGTGGCATGCGTAGCGTGCGGCGTGGGCGGCGTGCGGCAAAGAACACGATGAAAGAAAGAATAATCAATTGTTTTAATCAATTAAATTTATTTAATCGATTGAAAGATTTCTTCGTCAAATGCATGAGAAGAAGCTCGATTTTAGAAAATCAAATAAAAAAATGAATCCTTTTGGTTTTGAAAACAGTTAAAAAAATAAAGAATTTTATTTTTTTCATGCATGTTTTTTTTTTTGAACTAATGTGTTTAAAAAAAATTATATATATATAAATTATGCAGAATAAATTATGATTGGTTGGTCCAATTAGACCCGATTTTGATTAAACTATGTGTTAGTTTAGCCAAACCAGGTTGATTCAAATCGAAATTGATTTGGGTTGATTTAATTGGGGCTTGGACCAAATATGATCAAATGACCATATTTGTTCTATTAGGTCAAATTTGATCAAAAATGATTAGATTTGTTCTAATTGATCAAACTTAATCCAATGGGTATTAGTTTGATCAAACAGACCTAAATTTGATCAATAAGTCTGAGATTAGCTGAAATAGACTTAGATTACACAATAATAGAACATAGGTAAATAAAAATCTCTGTCCAATTAAATTAGTTCTAATGAGGGCAATGGACCAAGCTTAGGATCTGGATTCTCGATCAATGGGTCAGTCGACTTAGACTCCTGAAAATCGAGAAGATTTATTTTTCTTGATTTATTATGTTGGTACTATGCTTGTATAAATTGAATTAAGCCAGGTTTGTATTGGTTAGTCAGTTTTGTACTAACTTATTTAATTTCAATTTTTTAGATGACAAGGGCGATTACCACATTGACTCGTCGCGAAGTGTGGAGGAACCAGCTCAAGGAGAAAATTCAGGAGATAGAGTATAACTCTAGTTATAGAGTCGACGGACACGTTAGACAGCTTAATGACCTATTTTGGAAACTTGAGCAAGAAGAGTTTCCAGTCCTGGATAGTTATAGGATTTGGGCTTTAATGCGTTCATTGCTAAAGAATCCTAAGATCATAGCAGACTATATATGGGTGCATCATGAAGAACGCGTCACATATTCAGAATTGTGTGAGGAACTACTTCACTATATGGCTGAAGAGGATCCTGAAAAGTTTGAAGATGACCCAAAAATGATCAAGGAAGATCCAGAAGAGTATCCGATTATGGATCGGATAGAGAATCCTGAAACTATCCCACCTGAGATTACCCCAAATGAGTCCAGGTTAAAAGGGATTATGTTGGTCACTGTACTAGTATCTATCCTAGTGGAAGCGGTGGTAATCTATCTAGTTTATTAGAGTTATGGTATTGTTATTGTTATTGTCGTTATGTATAAACAATATTAGTCCATTTCATTCATATTCGTTTGTTATATATTAACAATATGTAGCATATTTATGTTAATGATATGTTCATTCATATGTTTGTTTATGCTATTTACTCTACATGATGCATGATTCTCTTTGATTAGTTCATTCTGAGTATAATAAATAATGATTAGTTCATTAGTTAGAATCTATGTAATAGTATCAATCAATATTGATTTGATTGGTCATACAAATGATGAGTGAAAACATAGTTTGTTGGGACCTTGACATCCGCTAGAGGGGGGTGGATAGCGTCTCACCCAAATCGATCGCTTCTTCCTACACTTGTTAGTTACGCAGCGGAAATACAAACAAACAAGTAGAAAGATAATCTAAATAAAAAAATAAGAAATGCAAACCAAGCTACACAATCATTTAACGTGGTTCAGAGATTAGGGCTCCTACTCCACGGTTGTCCGTAAGGTGGACGATCCCGATCCGTCCGTGGATGACTCCCAGTAAACTCCGACTAGCTCACATAGCTCCTTGCGAGTGGAGAAACCTCACCACAACTCTCACAAGAACACTTGAGACGCTAGGGCATAGGTAGACTACTAATAGGGGTTAACTACCTTTATTTCGTCGACCTCAACCAAGCTCCCAAGTCTTGGTTATATAGGCCACGGGTTAGAAAATCCCGCCTACAAGTCGACTGCCAAAACCATCAGTCGACTGCCTTCTGTGGAAATTCGACCGTTATAGCCCAACGGCTCGATACCAGCCCTATGTTCGCTCCCAGTCGACTGATGAAACCACCAGTCGACTACTACAGTACTGCTACAGTAAATCCTAATCCTAGGATTTAACCCCCGAATAAATTCACTCAACACTCGGCCTCACCCGACCAACCTAGACCTAGCCTTCTAGCCTCCTCCATCAGCCTTGCGTCCATCGGACGTCTCCCCATCCTTCACGTCTTACCTTCTGGAGCTTCCATCAGCCTTGTCATTGTTGTTGGATCTTCTTTTTCCAAGAGGTCGCGCCTCCGAGACTTCATCCATTGCCAAGTCACATTTGGACTTATGTTGCCTAGACTACATGCTTGGACTTACACCGCCAAGACTCATCCTTGGACTTTTCTCCTTTGCCAAGATCATACTTGGACTTTCCTTGTTGTACCTGTATCCTGTACACTCACAATGCATATCAAATACAACAATAAACTTAACTTAAACCTTTGCCCAAACATCAAAACTTATGGTACCCAAATTGCTCCAACATAGTTATCATTTGATTTTGCAAATCAACTCAAATTAATATTGAGTCAATCATAAATTACATACATATGAATTACATTGAATACTAAATAATGTATTTATTTATGATAGATTATGGCAGCCAAAAATATTATGGCTGAACTCAATAAGGGTGAAAAACTTCATGGGGATAACTATAAGATCTGACACCTCAGGATATAGTATATACTTGAGGAACAAAAAGTTCTGGAGGTTGTAAATCAGGTTATGGTAGAACCTGTAGATGGTCCCACTATACAACACAGATGAGATCTTGATGCCTATAAGGCATGGAAGAAAAAGGACGCTATAGTAAAGGGCATATTGATTAGTTTAATTATTCATGACCTAGCTTTTGAGTATGAGTCATATCTTTCGGATCATATAATCTGGGTAGCCCTTAAGGAGAAGTACAATGGATTAAGTCTGAGCAAGCTTTGACTATTGACTATCAAGTTTGACAGTTATAAGAAGTGTTCAAATGTTTCAATGGTTCAACACGATCAGGGAGATGTCGAACATGATTTGGGAGCTTAAGACTACTAGTCATGAGTTGACTGATGAACAACAGGTTCAAGCAATTATTCATTCCCTTCCAGATTCTTAGGAGACCATGAAGCAAACCCTAACTCACAGTGAGAGTATCAAGACTTTCACTGATGTCTCATGCCATGTAGAATTGGAGGCGGAGAGAGTTGAATCCGCAAGGATTTCTAGAATAGCCTATGTGGCTGTCAGTTCTGTTGGATCATCTGGATCCATGAAAAAGAAATGGTTCAAGAAAAGGAAGGGAAAGAAGAAAGAAGCTGCTACTATGAGACAGGGCCCAATCAAGAAGATAAGAAAGAAGACTAGAAAGAAAGCCAAAAATAAGTTGACTTGTTTTAACTGTAGCAAGAAGGGTCACTTCGCTCGGGAGTGCACTAAGATGAAAAAGGTAAATCCAAGTGTGTCTTCTTTTCCTGAGCATTTTGTTGCTAGTTCGGTGTTGGCTGATTCTTATCCTTTGTGGATTATAGATTCGGGAGCAACCAACCATATAGTTAAGGAGCGAATTACATTTGTTAAGCACCGTTAGGTACCAGTTGGTAACAAGTGGATCTATGTGGGAAACAATGCAAGGGTTGATGTCAAAGGAGTTGACACTTGCAAACTCAACATCCGTGGTGGTAGTGTTTTATTTCTACATGATGTCCTGTATGCTCCTGAAATTTGACAGAATCTTGTTTCTGTTACATGTCTTCTTGATTTAGGGTATTCTATTAATTTTTACAATCGATGTGTTGAACTTAAGATTGAATTAGTGTCAATTGAACATGATTTTCTAACAAATGATTTTATGGTTCTTGATGTAGAACTAGATGGCAATTGTGCAATTGAAGGTTATTTTTCGAACATTACTTTAACTAGTGATGTAGATATAACTGATGAGGTTTGACATGCTAGATTATAATACATAAGACAAGAACGTATAAATCAGTTGGTTAGAGAGAGTCTATTGGGCACTCGGGTTAAGATTCACTTGTTTATATGTGAGCATTATCTTGCTGAAAAAGCAATTAAGAAACCATTTGCTAAGGCTATTAGAGCTAAATCACCATTCAGTTAATTCATTCGGATATTTATGGTACAATGAATGTGAAGGTTAGACAAGGAGCTTCCTATTTCATTACATTTATTGATGATTTCTCTCATTTCGGTCATGTGTATTTGATTTCTCATAAATATGAAGCATTGGATTGCTTCATTCATTACATGAACGAAGTTGAGAATCAAATAGAATGTAAAGTTAAGACTTTACACACTGACCATGGAGGGGAATATTTGTTTGATATATTCAAGATAATATGTAATGATAGAGGGACTATTAGACGGTTGACAATCCCTGGAACTCCACAGCAAGATAGGATAGCTGAAAGAAGAAATAGGACTTTTCTTGAAATGGGTAGATCTATGATGGCGCAGGCTAATTTGCATATCTCCTATTGGGGAGATGCATTATTAATTGTGGCATATATACTTAACAAGATGTCTTCAAAGTCAGTTCCATCTACCCCATATAAACATTAGACAGATAGAAAATCAGATTTAAGTAATCTGAGACCCAGCTGCTTATGTTCATGATAGTTTTCATAAGTATGAAAAATTGGAACATAGGGGTAAGAAATATATCTTTATTAGATATCATGAGACCTCCAAAGGGTATGTTTTCATAAGTGAGCAACTAGATGGAACCATCTCTGAAATAGATTCAACAGATGCCAATTTTCTCAAAACAGAGTTCCCAACCAAAGGTGATGTTGATAAAACAGTTCCTTTATTTGAGGAGGATGAAATATTATCAACAAGAGAGATGTCAAAAGGGATACCTGAGTTTAGTCAACCAAATGGGAGTAATATATCAAGTCATGAGTTGACTTCTCAACAGTCCAACTTACGAAGAAGTGTTCGTAAAATCAAACCTAAGAAGAGATTTGATATTGAGGATGAGACATTGATAACACTTTCAGTTGACAATGATGAACCCCAATACATTGAGGAAGCATTGGGATGTAAAGTTAGAGAAAAGTGGAAAGCTGCAATGGATGAAGAGATGGAGTCAATGAATCGGAATCATGTTTGGGATTCAGTCTATCTTCCTCTGGGTCGAAAGGCTATTGGGAATAAGTGGATTCTCAAGATAAAGAAGAAAGCTGATAAATCGATTAACAAATACAAAACTTGTTTAGTAGCAAAAAAGATATACCTAAATGGTGGGTATTAATTTTAAAAAGACATTTTTTCCTGTAGTGAAATTTATATCAATAAGAGTTATTTTAGCCTTTGTGGCACATTATGACTTGGATCGAGAATTCGCTAGAGGGGAGAGAATAGCGATAAAAAATTTATCGAGTCACGCAGCAGAAAAATCAAAAGATAACATTGCTAACAAGATTCATTTTACTTGATTCGGAGCCTTTGTCGACTCCTACTCCAAGGCTCGCACTCGTCGAGTGCTTTCGTTGGGTAATCCACTAGAAATTTGAAAAGGTATTACAAAATTGAATTACAGGAAATGCTAAAAGAAATTTCGACAATAACAATAAGGAAAAGAAGAAAGAAGACACTTTGTCAGAGTAGCCTTGCGGCATCGCAGGAGCACAGCAGAGCACGTGATAGAAGATCTTGTTGTTGTTGTTGTTCTGCGTCAGCCTTCACCCTCCTTATATAGGAAGTTCAGGGCGCCTAGATCCCTTCGGGGCGCCTTGAATGTCACGTAACCGAGCCAACCAGGGTGTTCCACGTGGCGAAGCTCGTTTGAGGATAAAGTTTACCTCCGAGCGCCCGGATCCCCTCCGAGCGCCCGGATCCCTTCCGAGCACTCGGGCCCTTGTTTTTCAGCAATTTCCTTCCTGCAAGAAAATGTTAGTCCGAGGCAATTATATATTCTGCAAAATATAGTGTTAGCACAGTTTAAGATCAAATAAAATATTAATTAGATTCCGTCTCATCGAGATCGAAATCTAGTCAAGATCTCAACTTAGAGTTCCGAAATGGTTCTAAGTTGGATCGGCGCCTAAGTTCCCTTCCCAGGAACATGTTCTCACAGTCACTCTCCTTCAGTAACTTACCTTCACTTACCCGTCAAACATCTGGTTAGCCCGTCGACTCGTCTCGACTTTGTGTCAGCTACTTGGTCAACCCGTCGACCTAACTGAATTTCCCTGCAACACTGAGTTAGCACAATAGATAAAAATAGTGTTAACAAAATTTAAGTATAACCTAGGGTTACCTCCTAGGGTTGCCTAGCTTCACTCACTAGGACTTCCATTGCCTAGCTTCACTCACCAGGACTTCCTCCACTTAGCTTCACTCACTAGGGCCTGGCTTCACTCACCAGGACTTCCTCCACCTAGTTTCACTCACTAGGGTCCGACTTCACTCACCGGGACTTCCACCACCTAGCTTCACTTATTAGGGCCCGGCATCACTCATCGGGACTTCCACCACCTAGCTTCACTCACTAGGGTCTGGCTTCACTCACGAGGACTTCCACTTTGCCCAACCTTTGGTTAGGACTTACCTTTGCTAGTCATCTAGTCCTGACTAGACTTCTCTCTCTCTCCCAAACATTAAGTCATGTTTGGGTCAACCCTTGGTCATATTATCAAACATCGAAACCCTAGAGGTCAATTGCACCAACAGGAATTATATCAAATGGATATAAAAATTGCTTTCCTTAATGGTGAGCTTGACGAGGAAATCTATATGGTTCAACTAGAAGGTTTCATTGTTGAAGGCCAAGAGGAGAAAGTATGTAGACTTAAAAAGTCTATATATGAGCTAAACCAAGCGTCAAGACAATGGAACATAAAATTTAATGAAGTCGTTTTATCTTATAGTTTTGAGATGATCAATGAGGATCATTGCTTTTTCTTGAAAAGAGAAAAAGGAAAGTATGTCATTTTATCATTATATGTTGATGATATGCTGATAGCTAGAAATGACATTGGGTATTTGAATGAAGTTAAGAAGTGGTTGTCATGATAATTTGATACAATGGATATGGGAGAAGCTGAGTACACCTTAGAAGTGAAGATCATTAGAGATCATCCTAAAAGACTTTTGGGTTTGTCATAAGAGTCTTATATAAATAAGATGTTACATCATTTCAGCATATCTAATTGTAACATAGAACAGACACCTATTGTGAAAGGTATTATTTTGAGCAAGAGTAAGTGTCCTAAAACCCTAAAGGAAATAGTTGAAATGGATAAAAAATCATATACTAGTGCTATTGGTAGTTTTATATACACTATGTTGTTTACACATCCCGATATCAGCTATGTTGTTGGCTTAGTCAGTCGCTTCTAGTCAAACCCAGGACCAAGACACTAGAAGGCAGTAAAAAAGATATTCAGATATCTGAAGGCGACAATAGATTATTATATCTGTTTTCAAGGACCATATATGAGTCTCAAAGGTTATTCAGATGCAAATTGGGTTGGGGACCTGGATGATAGAAAATCTATATAAGCTATGCATTCTTGCTGAATAGTAGTGCCATCTCTTGGAACAGCAAGAAATAAGCTTGTATATCTTTGTCGACTATGGAAGCTGAATATATGGCATGTTCAGTAGCTGTGCAAGAAGCAAGGTTAAGAAGGTTCTTAAAGCATCTGAAAATTGTTGAGGACAGTGGGAGTCTAGTAACTGTCTACTGTGATAGTCAAGTTACAATAGTTTTTCCAAGGATCCCAAGTATCATAGCAAAATCAAGCATCTAGAAATTAAATATAATTTTATGAGGGATATTGTGGCTAAAAGAAAAGTAATTTATGAGTATGTCCCTGCACCTGCTATGCTTGCAGATTCTTTTACTAAGACAATGACTAGAGAGTCATTTAAAGAACATGTAAAGTCTTTGGGACTTCGTAGAATGTAACAATATTGAAATAATAATCAGACTTTGTGATTTAATTGTGTGATTTATCATAATTTATTCATTGTATATGTTATTTTTATTACATTCATATAAGATCTCGGTGAGCATATGGCAGGTTGAGATTGGTCCACTCACATGGACAATCATCTCTGTTTGTTGAGTACAAATAGAGGTAAGACCGTTACTTAAGGAACAACTTACTTAGCTATGAACAGAGACAGATCCATAAGTTAAGATCACCTTGATAATTGTGTCAAGTTGAGATCATTTATGTGTTAATAATGATCGAAGTAAATGCACCCACCATTTACTAAATCTGTTGAAAGCTATATTAGAATTCATATGTTGAATTCAGGGTTAGACATTAGGTATGTCTAGATCAAAATCTGTACGATATTATATTTAAAGAAAACACGCGCTCTTTTTAGTAAAGAGAATAATATCGTAGCATGCAATTCATACCACATGTACTATTGCGACAATAAAGGTAGTAGGAGAGTAGATCCATATTTCTCTACTATATGAGACCTTTGAGATTATAAGTTAATCTCAATTTTTGGCCTTACTGACTATTTAACTGTTTACTTAAAGTTTTACGCAGTGTCTGCTACTTTAGCATGTATCCTATGGCTATGTATGATTTGATCTATGACACATAACTAGGAAAATAACTGATTAGAATGAATAGATTCTAGCTAAAAATAAAGATTAAATAGATTTACATCTTTTGATGTTATTTATTGGTCGACCCATTTCTGTTATGTATAGAAATGATAGTGAATATTTGAATATGAAATATGTTCTTGACATAATAGTCATTATAAGGGATTAGAGATGTTCATATTGATGTAAATGAAGATTATTTAATATGGATAAATAGCAAGACATGGATATCTCCAAGAAAATGGTTGTGTGCCACTGGGAGATTGGATGAATCCTGGATAAAGGCTATATGCCACCAGGAGAGAGAGATATATGTCATGAAGAGTGTCTCTAATTTATTTGGAAGAGCGGCTAAGTAAAGTGTAACAACTTTGTTAACATTGATCGCTTAGAGAGCGACTATGTAAGGTGTAACAATCTTCTTAGCAACTATCGCTCAATGTGCTTGTTGTCGCATGAACCATTTTCTCTAAGTATGGATTGAATGTTCTAATATGATATTTGTGACTAAACTCTTAAATAGTCTATATGACTTATTTAGTCTTTATGACTAACTGATCTTAGTGACTAACTTGGATGAACTGGTCTTAGTGACTTACCTTGGATGAGTGGGAGATGTAAGAAATGGGAACGCGGGGGAAACCCACGTTGCCCACTTCCTAGGGGCAAATTATCCCTTATACCCGTAGGTTATTTTCCCTTTATGAGGGGTGTATCCAGGATCCTTCACGAGAAAAAAGAAAGAGAGGAAGAAGGACATCCAAGGCTGCGGGATTTAGTTCATGGAATTGCGGAGAGCTTTCTGATTTTATGGTCGTTCTTCCGACAAGTCCTGATGTCACTGATTACAAATTTATGGGAGATCATTGTAAGTGTTTAATTGTTTTATGTAATTAATATATAATTCATATAGTTACATGGTACAAGCATATAATCATACCTTACATTCAGTCAAACTTGCTTAAAATACTCTTGGGGAGTTCTACTAATAGTTGTTGTCTGTCTATAAATCTCTTGGGAGGTTCAGCTGAGCGGTAGCCACCCTCATGCAGCTATTGAATTACCCCTTCAACCCCTAGAGTGAGGGTGTTTGCAATATGATTCCCAAAGATCTCACCAAATTCTTGGAATTCAAGGTAGGATTTTCGTCTGACCTCAAAACGGTTGTCCTCTTCAACCTTGTAAAGCAATAACTCAGACTTGGCGATGTCTAGTTCGGCTTGTAGGGATTCTAGCCGGACTTCTTGGGTGTCCAGGTTACGTTGTTGTTCTAAGATCTGCATATCTCTAAAAGATATTTCTCTAAGTCGCCCAGCAAATCCCTAAGCAAAGGAAGGCTACAGCTCTTGTAATAGCGCAATCTACCTAGTTAAGTCTGGCAATGCTTTAGTTTTTAAGGCCACTTCCTCGTGGACCTTAGACTCATTAGTAGCCAATAAAGCTTCTAACTTTCTTTTGTCCTCTTGGTGAGACTCCCCTAGCTATCGAGACTCTCTCAAAGTTTGCTCCATGCATGCTCGTAGGATAGAAAAGGACACTAGAGAGGGGAGGGGGGTGAATAGCGATCAAAGTACGCAACGGAAGAAAAAATGAACCAATGCTAACAAACTGAGTTTTACTTGGTTCAGAGCCTTCGATGACTCCTACTCCAAGGCCCGCACTCGTCGAATGCTTTCGTTGGATAATCCACTAACAGTTCACAAAAGATTACAAGAGTTAAGTACAAGAACTAGAAAAAGTTACCAACAACAATAATAGAATTGAAAAGTCTTGGTCGCCGGTTGTCGGTAGAGTGTAGCAGCGTTGCGAGAGCCTTTTCGGAGCATCGAGCAAGAAGAAAATTGTAGTAGTTGTTGTATTGAAGCTTCGGGTCAAAGGCCTTTATATAAGTCCATTCCGAGCGCCTAGAACCCCTTCGGGTGCTTGGACCATGTGGCTCGGCCAACCAACGCACTCCACATCAGCTTCAGCTTGTGGATGAAGTTTCGGGTCCGGGCGCCTGGACTGACTCTAGGCGCCCGGGCCGCCTAGGTGCCTACTGCCCGCTAGGACGAGCTTGGTCCGGGAACTCGGACCCGTTTTCTTCAGCAGCTTTCCCCTGCAAAAAAGGTTAATCCAGGGAAACCAAAAATAGATTTTTCCCTGTAAAAGAAAATTAGCACAACATAATAAAATATGAGTAGTAATTAGATCATGTCTCCCCGAGACCATAATCTAGTCAAGGTCTCAGCTCAGGTTTCTTAAATGGACCTAAGTTGGACCGACGCCTACGTACAGTTTCCTCAACGGGGAATGTGTCCTCACTGGATCTCTCCTCCAGTTGCTTACCTTTACTTACCACTTACAGTCACTCGACTTGCCTCTGACCCACCAGGTCTTCCCGTCAATTGTCAGGTCCACAGACCTAACTAGACTTCGACCGGTTGTTAGGTCACGCGAAGCCAACCGGACTTTTCGCTAGATAATGGGTCCCGTGGACCTATCTGGATTTCACACCAACTATCGGGCCCCATGGACCTAGCTGGGATTCAGCCTGGTGTCAAGTCCTTCAGACCAGTCAACTCCTGCTCACTTGGTAGAAACGTTAGACAAACAACCCATTTAACTTTAACCTATTTATCATACATCAAAACTAGACTATTAGTGCAACCTGCACCAACAATCTCTCCCTTTTTGATGTAGTGACAACTCGGGTTAATATTTTTAAAGTTGAAGTTATTATCACAGTATTTTTAAAGCTAAAAGTATTTTTGGTATCAAAAGGTTTTTTTTAAGGGCTAAGTACTTAACTTAGTTTTATCAAAAATTTTACACTAAGTCTTTTTCAAAACTTTTATAAAGCTAAGTTCTTATCAACTTCTTTTGAAAGCTAACTATTTTACAAAACAATTATTTTTAAAGCCAAAAAGTAACTATGTTATTCTTTTGGAAAAAGCTAAGTATTTTCAAAGCATTTCTAAATTAGAAAAATCTATTTCAAAGCACTAATTTTCAAAAGCTAAGTTTTTTTTTAAAGGCTGACTCACTTTCAAATGCTTAAAATTTACCTAAGTTTTTAAGTGCTACCCTTCAAGGGGAGCTTAAAGTTAAAAAAAATAAATATTTTTTCTATGTAAAACAAACTTCTTTCTACTTAGTATTAATTTTGATTTATGTCAAAGGGGGAGAGTAAAGTCAAAGTTAAGAATTCAAACGAATTTAAACATAATCTTTGTGAAAGGGGGAGCATAAGGGGGTTTTTCCAAATTATAGTGTTTATGCTCTTTTATTTATTGTTATGTTTTACTTAACTTTAAACTGTGTTGCTATAATCAAAAGGGGGAGATTGTTGGTGCGGGAAGCATCCGATGATCGAACCTATGTTTTGATTATGGCAAAGGGTTCAGAGTTAGGTTATCTTGTTATCTAACAAGGTTGAATGAGTTTGCAAGAAAGTCCTAAGTGTACTTAGGCAAAAGTCCTAGCTGATGTTATGTAGGTGGAAAACCCTAGGGGCGGTAACCCTAGGCGAAGAAAGTCCTAGCTATGGTTAGGCAAAGGGAAAACCCTAGGGGCGGTAACCCTAGGTCCTAGGGGGTGGTAACCCTAGGCGAAAAGGCTTGGCAGGTCGAGAGCTTCGGACAAAATCCTAGGGGGCTGTAACCCTAGGTTGAAATCCTGGTGTCGCGAACTGGGTGAAAGACTGGACGGGTTGTGGAGCGGACGTCCAGCATGAAGACTGGAAGCTTCGGACGCTGAGCAAAAGTCCAGTTGGTCTGGAGGATCAACTGACAACAGGTAAACTCTCCTGAGTGGAGTAGCTGAGGATGCGTTCCCCGGTGAGGGAACAGTAGGCGTCAGTTCGACCTAGGGTTTTTGGATGGAAATCCGAAGTCAGAACCAGGCAGTTAAAGGATGTCAAATCTTATATTAAATATATTATTTTTGCCTGGACTAACTTTATTTTACAGAAAATAAGGGTGTTGGAGAAAGGTGGTCCGAGCGCCTAGAAGGGGTCCGGGTGCTCAGAGTCGGTCCAAGCGCCTGGAACCCAAAAGTTATTTGCAAGCTTTGGTGGTGCGCACGGAGTGGCCGAGCCAGGTGGTCCAAGCGCCCGGAACAGCCTATATAAGGAGCCTCGACCAGAAGCCTTAGAACAACACAATGAACGGCTTTTGCTTCTTCGAGTTGCTCAGAAAATTCCTCCTCGATGCTCAAAAGTTGCTCCGACAACCATTGCACTGAAGATTCATTTTTCTGAGTTGTTGGTATTCTTTAAAAGTTCTCTTATTACTTGTAATCAATCATTGTACCTGTACTTATTCTGGATTGATTAGTGATTGCCCATCGAAAGCACTCTTACGTGTGGGCCTTGGAGTAGGAGTTGCCACAGACTCCGAACCAAGTAAAAAACTTGATGTTTGCGTTGTGTTTTATTTTTCACTACGTATTTTACTTTGAGTTTTCGGAAATGAACGAAATAGTCATGAGCGTTATTCATCCCCCCTCTAGCGCTTTCGATCCAACAACTTCAATCAATTTAGAGAGGTTGTAATCGATTGGTAGCTGAAACAAATCGATTAACATTACTAATTTTGGTTGAAATGGTCTAATTTTAGTTCATTAAGCCACGTTTAGTTGAGTTAACCATCCCTAACCCTCTGAAATGTATTTATAAGTATTTAAGGGAAGTTTTCTTGATGAAAACAAGAATAGAATGGTTAATGAAGGCTAACTTGGAGTTTAGGAGGAGGTTTAGTTTCAAAGTTAAATTTTGAACCTCAAAATGTCAATTTTAGATTTCTAAAGTTTTAGAAATTCTAAATCATTGTTGGTGCAATGATAGAAGTTTGGAGTATGTTTTGAGATGGAGTTTCTCCTTAAAAGAATGATTTAGATGTTTTTAATGGAAGATTAGAAATCTTCATTGAAATGAATGGATGTTATAGGGTGAGCATACAATATATGCTTAAGGGTGAGCATAGTATAAAATGAAGGGTATGGAACTTTCATTGAGTTACTTTGACAACATTAACTCTTAAGGGAAAGAGTTTTTGATATTTGTCAAAGGGGGGAGAAAATATGAGATTTAAGTTAGAAACTCACATTCATGCTTCAAGCATGGGATGAAGTTGGAGTTAGGCTAATATGGGTTAGCCTAACTTAAAAGTATTGTCAAACATCAAAAAGAAGAAGATTGTTAGTGTAATTGTCCCTACGTTAAAGTTGACTAGTTTGACTCAAGCGTGAATTTTGATTTTTGACAATATATAGATATTGTAGGTATAATTATTCATTTGAGAGATTATTGGTGTCATTCTCCACTAGTCAAAGGTTGACCAATTTAATATAAGAGAGTAGTCAAGTAGGTTAAGGTTGACTAGATACTTAACTAAAAAAATCCTAACTAAAGGTTCGGCAAGTGCAAGACCAACGAAATGGTTGGTAGAAGAAGGAAAATCAAGTAAGTCAATATTGACTGGACACTTGGTGTGAGAAGTCTCTGTGACTGAAGTCGAGCAGTGTGAAAAGTCCTGGTAAGTGAAGTCAGGCAGATGGAAAGTCCTGGTGAATGAAGCTAGGCAGATTGAAAGTCTCGGTGAGTGAAACCAAGTAGATGAGAAGCCCCGATGAGTGAAGTTGGGCAGTGAAGAAAGTCCTAGTGAGTGAAGCCAGATAGTTGAAAAGTTCTTATGAGTAAAGTCGGACAATGGAAAAGTCTTGATGAGTAAAGCCAGATAATTAGAAAGTCCTAGTGAGTGAAGCTAGTAGTTAGAAAGTCTCGATGAGTGAAGTTAAGCAGTTAAAAAGTCCTGGTGAGTGAAGCCAGATAGTTGGAAAGTCGTAATGAGTGAATCTAGGAAGTGAGAAAACCCTGGTGAGTGAAGCCAGGAGGTAAAATCCTAGTGAGTGAAGCTAGGTGGAGAAAAGTCATGGTGAGTGAAGCCAGACATTGGAAAATTCAAGTGGATTAAAGGTTGACCGGACACCTAGTGTTTGAACTTTGAAAGTCCAAGTGGATCATGGAGGACCGGACACTTGGAATGAGAAAAAAGTCCAGGTGGTCAAAGGTTGATTGGACATCTAGTGTTTGGAAGCCCAAGTGGGTCATGGAGGATCGGACACTTGGTAAGTGGAGAAAAGTCTAAGTGGATCAAAGGATTGATAGGACACTTAGTGAAAAAATCTCAACAGGTCACAGTTGACCTAATGTTGGGTAAGGGAACCCTAGAATTGATTGACCCTAAGCTAATCAATTATGTAATCGATTAGGAGGTTCTTACGAGAACATAGAAAGAGCCCGAATAGATTGGTCAATTGATTGGGCCAAGTCTAATCGATTGGACCAATTGATTAGGGATAGAAGATTCGCGAAGAGGAATTCCCAAAAATAAGGATGAATCGATTAGCTCAATCGATTCAGCCACTGCTAATCGATTGGGTCAAATAATTAGGTTGTGTTTTGTCGCAAGAAACATAATTGATATATTATGCTAATAGATTAAGGCATTTTTGCGAGTGAACAGAGAGTTATGGAATCGATTGGGTAATCGATTAAGGTTCTCTGAATCAATTGGGATGACTCACTAATCGATTAAGATTCAAAAAAAAAAAGTCATTCTATAGGTGTTGGATGGTCAAATGATGTGGCAATCAACTAGGAAAAAGATGAATAGATTAAGGCGCCAAACATAACCCTAGAAAAGGGTTTTTTATGATCGTTCTCTATGACAACACTCAACGCCAGTTCTTGGAAGTTCTTGGAGCTAAGTGTTGTTGCATTTCCTTCTACCAAGACGCAGATTCAAGCAACAAGAAGAAAGCAAGCTAAGATTTCATTGTTGCAATCTCATGTAAGATTTCATTGTATTTGTTCTTGCTCTTCTTGGTGTATTTCGTGTTGTGAATTTATATGAGGCTTCTCTCCCTCCGGATTATTTTCAAGAAGGAGTATTTTCATAGTGTAGATGTGTATACTGTGTGGATCCTTAGATTAGTCACTTAAAGGAGGTGGATACCAAGTAAATCCTTGTGTTAGCATTGAAGAGTTGTTCACTTCAAGTATTCCACTGTAAATCATCTCCATCGAAGTGAGCGAGCTATTTAGCCCTGCCCCGCCCCTCTAGATCCCCTTGGTCCCAACAAAGTTGTAGTAAGTGATTACGCTAGGAAGCTTAATTGCTTAAGGTCTTTCTCGCGATCGAGTAAAAGGGAGCGAAATCGATCAGGTTAATCGATTATGCTCCTCTTAAGCGATTAGGATAATCATTTAAGGTTAAAAAAAATAACTATTCTAAGCAGGTTGCTAATGTGGTAATCACTTAAGAGATTCTTAAGCGATTAAGGCACTTGAGGTAACTATAGAAAAGGGTTTTTCATGACCGTTCTCCACACAACACTCAACACTAGTTCTTGGAGCTTAGTGTTGTTGTATTTCTATCCACCAAGAGGTAGATTCAAGCAACAAGAAGAGAGTAAGCTAAGATTTCATTATATTTGTTCTTACTATTTTTGGTGTAATTTGTGTTGTGAGCTTGTAAGAGGTTTCTCCGCCTCTAGATCGTTTCCAAGAAAGAATATTTTCATAGTGTAGATGTGTGCACTGTATGAATCTTTGGATTAGTCACCTCAAGGAGGTGGATACCAAGTAAATCCTTGTGTTACTGTTGAAGAGTTGTTCACTTCAAGTATTTCATTGTAAGATCATCTTTATCGAAGTGAGCCAGTTATTACTCCCCCCCCCCCCCCCTCCAGCTCCCCTTGGTCCCAACACAAATGAGTCAAATGCTGCATCATTTTGACTCTCATAAGACTTAGACCTTCACAATATTGATCAGTAGTTGATTGAGAGGAGTGTTTAGAGATGATAATATCCTCTGAATCCAATGTCAGATATGATATCAGACCCAAATTGAGGAGGGTATGGATGGACTATTGATATCAGATATTCAACCCAAATACTCGATAATATGATTATAATTTTAATATATTTTTGTTGAATAATAATAATTGAATAAAAAGAAGAAAAATTATCAGTATAGAAAATATCCGATCCTTTAATGAGTATGGGTATAGGATGGATATTCGATGGATATGGGAATGAAGGATATGGAATCCGACTCGAATCTGACCTATTGTCATCTTTAAGTGTGTTGACATTTAACTTTTCATTTTTTATTTATTACTCATGAAACTTGCAAAATAGATCTATTAATTTTCATATTATTAGATGCATCTCTAATTATATTATATCTTTTCAGGAATATTATAGATCTATTCTATATATCACTGTCATTAAATATTCAAACTAGAAGTCAGGTGTGTAAAACAATTATAGTGTTCACTTTGTTTAGTTTAAAATCAATTTATTAATCATAATTCTAATGATGTATGGATACTTTTTTCTTTATTTTATTAATAATTTATTGTATTATACTTTGTATAGGATTAAATATACTACTAGTTTTGGAGTGGGATTGGACGCTAGGAGATTTTTATTATCTTTGGTATTATATTTAACGATGTTATTATATTTGGATGTTATTAGATTTGGATATGTTGTGATTGAATTTGAAAACTTATTGAACTTGGTTTTGATACGTATCGTTTGTATTATATGTTATGTTGTATGTGAATATGTGGATTTGTGAATGAGTTTTGATATATGTATCATTTGTGTTGTAAATGTGTTGGATTAAATGTTATGTTGTTTATTTTATGAATGTGAATGTGGTGTAAGAATCCTTGTTTGTGATAGTGTGATGTCTAAATATAAACGGGAAAATGGGAAGGTTTTGTCAAAATTTTAATGAATGTAGTGATGAATATTTAAATTTCTCTCACTAATTAGAGATAGGTATTTAATATTCTCTGATTAGCGAGTGAACATTAAATATCTGTGATTAATATAATTACTGATACCGTTATAATTTCCGTTGTCAATATTAGCGAGGGGATTAAATTTTTCGTTGCTAAAGCTACGACAAAATAGTAATTCAGTTTATGAATTTAACTACGGAATTTTAGTTTCATCGCTAGATAGTGACGGAATTAAATTGTCCATCATCAAATTTAGCGACGGAATTAAATCAGTCTCTAATTTTAGTGACGGAATGCTAATATTCGTCGCTAATTTTAACAATGGAAAATTTAATTTCATCGTTACTTAGCGACAGAACTAAAATTTCATCATTTAATAATGTCAACGACTAATTTTATGGTGACGGAAATTATCGGTCGCTATTCTCAAATAGTGACCAATTAATGGTCGATTATTCCATAGTTAATTGGCTATTTTCTTAGAGTGTTTGGTGCGCATTCTGCCGTTTGCAAGCTGTCAAATGATGAATTGATGTTTTGGCATGATGTATAACTTCCATATGACGCCTGACCTCACTACCTTGTTGCTTCTAGGTTTGAAGATTAATTGTGCTACCGGGGTTACTGTGCAACTAAAGAGCGTCACGTTGTCATCTACGGATCCGCGATTCGATCCATAATTACGACGTAAATGTATTTTTAGATATTTTTTATCCTTCAAATGGGATGCACAACTATAAAATCTTAAGCTTCTAGGTTATCGTCTGTCGCGAGAACTTCTTGATTTATTCTAATGATCGATAAAAATTTTCTATAGAATTAAATCGATCATCCTAAATTGGATATTTATTGGTTCAATATTTTTTTTTCTAGATTTGCAGAAATCGTAGCAAACAGCCGCTCCTCGTCGTGGCTGCTCGAACCAACTGTCCAGCAAGGCACCTTGCTGGGCAGTATGCGTCTATTTGGATGAGTCATAGATTTAGGCTAGGCTTGGATCCAATTCAAGCAACCAAATATAGAGAGAGAGAGAGAGATTATTATGTTATTTTATTATAAGAAGCAGTTGATCGCTGATTCTGATGTTAATAAAATAAAATACGTTATATAAATTTTTAAACCATAATTAAATTTAGAGTTCTTGTGCAAGCTAGTGCGCCAAAAATCCATCTGACGGGCTGAAAATTTTCAAGCTAACTTAAATTATTTAGTAAGGAAAGGCAAGTCTATTCAACGGGAGCCATCTAACTTAATGACTCTCACAAAATGCCCTAATAGTTTATGCTATGAGTTGTGATAGGAGAACCCTTTTTTTTTTTAGAGGAGAAGGGGAGAAGCGGGGATAAGGGAGGCTAGAAAAGACAAGATGAGAGGTCATCTAGAAAAGTTTAAACTTGGCAAAGGTGGATCGCTCTATGCATGACAAACAGGAATAGGTCGGGTATGATAGACCGACCGAGAATATAAAACCGGCCGAGTAAATAAAGCCGACCAAGCGTGTAAGATCGGCCGGAAAAACCCTACCCAGTAGATTTGGTCGGCCGAATATAAAGGATCGATCTGATGTAAAGAAAGTCTAATCTTGGGTGGTCCAGGACATAGCAAGGTCGCTCAAATACATGAGTTTAGTAAGCAAAGACCGATCGAGCATGGGTACTCACCCGGATACATATGACCAACCTCACATAGAGAGGCAGCCGAATGTAAAAGTTCTTGACATTGTACATAATAGACAGAGATCGAACGAACGTAATATACCGATCAAGCCTATAAGCCTGGCGGGTAAAGGTGGACCGGGTTCTATAGGGCGGACGAACACAGATACATTTGATCTCATGTAGCTCTTGACCTACGGCTGATGGAAGGAAGGGTCATCGGTTAAAGTTGCCTCTACAGACTCGACTGGATGATTTTAGTCAATGATGTCGGGTCGGAATTGCTCAAAAGACCGACAGAGCATATGAGTTTGGTAAACCAAGACCGGTCGAGTATAAGAGACCGATCGAAAGTAGAAACACTTAGCATTAAGCTATCTTGAAAGGCCTATATACACCCGACTGATTAGTCTCGGTCGATACGGTAGGGTCGGCCGAATAGACCGGTCGAGCGTAGAAGCGTTTAACAGCATACGATCGAACAGAGGAAGAATTAAAGGGCAAAGACATCTTCATACGTCTGGTCGATCAATCTCGGTCAGCAGGCTATGATCGCCCAACTCTAATAGACAGGTCGAGTATGAAAAGTAAATTGAGCATAAAGGTTTCCAACCTTACATAGTTTTTTTGGCATATTTATAATGAAGTCTTGGTCGGGTATAATTGGCAATCGAGCATAGAACTAAAACTAGTATACACAGAATATATTCCACATATGTGTCAAATAGGCTTATATGACTGACGAAGCATATGTAACAGGTGAATCATAATAATATACAATCATATAACCACTTAATCAATTTGGCGGCAAATGTCTTCTAGAATTCTCCGCAGGTATGCTAAACGACAAATAAGGCATCTGGGGTAAGAAAAAAATTCCTTAAACTATTACTATTGTAATTTTTGCTTACGTCATCTCCTAACAAACTTTAACAAACCGGGGTCCACCTCATGACTGTGGAGGTTAGATGAGGTGAAATAAAAAGGGGAATCCTCTCCACTGGCCAAGTACAAAAACATACGCATTGCATCCAATCAAACCCTAATTCTTCATACAGTTTCTTCGTCTTCGTCTACTTCTCGTCGGAGATTAACTTGAGCATCGGAGGGCCTAGCCAAGGATTCCCACCCCGGTCTCAGGTCACTGACTCTTTGTCGGTTGGTCTTAGTGTGTGTAGGAAGACTAGATCATCTCATTCATCGGACTAAAGAGTTTCCGTTGATCCCCGAGCCACCTCGTCAGAGCCCCTTTCGATCAAGTATCATTCATACGATCCGCTTTGGTTTTCTCGGATCGATCATCTAGTTTTCAGGTATCCGCGAGGTCCGCTGTGGTTGTCATGCCCCGGAGGAGTCCCTGTCCGAAGAAATTTCGGCAGCATCTCCTTTGTACGGCGGACAATCTGAAACTTTCTACATCGCCCTCTGGGCCACATATACCTCGGCCAACACGACCGGAACGATAACAATAATATAAACAATCACCCATGCAGTTAATAATCTAACAAACTGTAACAGTGATAATATGACTAAAAAACAACCCTACTCAACTGCACCCATAAAGCACAAAATCGATGTCCTACTCCACTACACTCATAAAGCTCAAATCCGACGATAAAATCAACTTACCTCTTCTGCCGTCTAGGCAGGCGTGTAGTAAAACAAATCCAATAAAACTTATAGGCAATAAGAATCCATACAAGATCCAAATGTATCAACACAAGCAAGTCTAAACATAGTCTAAAACAAGAAAACCACAAGATCATCACACGTCCTCATGGACTGCAGGGGACTAGCGACTGAAACCCTCCGGACAGCATCAACCTGAAAATAACAACGGAGGAGGGTGTGAGTCCAACACTCAGCGGGTATCAACTGATATGCATAATAAAGAAAATAACATCCAGCACTAATCATGCATACAGTCTCCTGATACAAGAAGGATAAATGCAACTGAATAAAGCAGGAGAAAACTGTACTAATCAGCACCAGGGTATAAGTATAACAGGTCGTTAGACCGAGAGTGTCACAAATCCTGTATGCATATCAATCATATGCATCCATACAAATGCAGCAAGTAAATGCAGCAAACACAAGCAATAAATGCATCATGTATATGATGCAAATGTCATGGTCACCCCTGACGCCAGTCAGTCATCTCACACACAATGGTGAGACCGAGTGGGTAGGGCTGTGACAACTGTGCACTCTGCCATCACTGCCCCGGATGAGTGACCGAGTGGACGGGATGCTGTCAGAGTACACCTATCCTCCTACCCCAAATCATAAATGGGGGAGCTCAATGCTCTCATCTCCCGGTACACGATGGCGGGGAGGAATCTCTGCCGGCTACCATGTTGTGTCACACTACCCATGAGCGGACCAACGGAGCCAAATAGAGTCCAACCGCCTGCCGGCTACCACACTGCTACACTAAACCAGCGGAGCCAAACAGAGTAGAACCGTCTGCCCGCTACCACACTGAGTCACCAGACCAACGGAGCCAAACAGCAGAACTGCCACACACCTGTCTGATATACCACTAACTCATGAGTGGTGATGTGTACAGATACATGTAACTGGCGATGTGCTCGACAATAATGGAGCAAACTATCGCAGAACATGCAATCATGCGATATGATGCATGATACTAAACATGACAATATCCTGAATAGCATAGCAATATGCATACATAAATATAAAAGGTGTACCATAGGACAATGAATCAAATCAAGGTACACATACCAGATAAGGTATCAAAAACCCTAGGTCCTGAACATGATATACAATATGGTTGTGTCACTACCTCTATAAGCATGTATGATCAGGTAAATACTAACATGATGTGCATAAAAATAAACAAATAACATGTAACAGGTCGGGTAGTGATTAACCGAAGCAAATGAGAAACATACTCATTGTTATATGTTAAAAACATTATTATGCATATCAAAAGACATAAAGTCAAAGTACCCGCCTCCAATAAGAAATGTCCAATCCGGTCCAAATCCGACGTCGAGATACTCGTCTCACGTCAAAGTCCTGTAGTATATGGTATCCAAATTTAGCTAATTACATATAAATAAATTACCTAAATCAAATCCTCGAGAAGCTAATATAAATCTAGATCCAATTATAAACCCTAATTGAATCATTTAACTTCTAAATCGTTTCTAACTAATCCATTCGAATTAGGACTTGCAATAAGCATGGTTAATCATAGCATCTTACCCGATTTAGCCCTAATTCAATACATGTACCTAGGTTAACATTAGTTATTAATCCATCCATCAATCATCGACAACATGATCAAAATAAAACCCTATACCTTACCTCGATTCACAGCCACTATGTGAATCCACAACCGGAGACAACTTGCAGCCAATAAACCTGACTGAAGCGAGGTAAATGGTGCTGCCCTCTAAATCAAATACCCTACATTTTAGTGTCCAGATTGGAATGGAACTCAAAAATCATTACAGTAGTCCAAACAACACAGCATCTACAACAAGGATACAATTCCCTACATCTTACCTCACTACCTAGCCACTATTGACGCTGGAACAAGATGGGTCGGACCAAGAACACCCCACAGAGCACAATTTCCCTGCTGGAATCTTTCCCACTTCAACCGATACCTCAATCAACAGCAAGGAAGACGATCGGCAACAAATCAGCACCTCAACGCTAGAAGCAGTCGGAGATGGCAGATCGGAGTGCGTCGACCAGAGAAAATGGAAGACTCAGTTTCTCTAGTGATGGTCGGCGCAGGCCTCACAGCGGCGGCGGAAAATAGACCTAGGGCACGTGGGATGAGCGACCGATCAATGGGGGTAGAGGAGCGGATCGACACCAAGTGCTCCGGAGGACGACATTGGCCGTAGAGGATAGTGGCAGTGACGTCGGTGTTGAGCGATGTATAGGGGAAGTCGGCGCTAGGGTTTCCCGTGGCCGGTGATCGGCGCACGGAGAAGAAGGCGACAAAGAATAGAGGGGGCCAGAACTCGGGAAGAAGAAGAAGGATATGCCAAGAACCCTCGGCCTTGGCTTAAACCGCGAGGGAGAAATAAAAACCGCCGCATGCGGTTAGGGCAAGGGATCGCGACGGGGAAGAAGGGGTGCGCGGGGTTCAGCGAGGAAGGGAAACGAAGGAAATTAAAAATAAAAAGAAGCGTAAAAGGAATTATAAATATAAACATTTTCTCGCTTAATGGATAACCTAAACAGGCTTTTCCGGGCCCTGTCTTTATCCCCGTAAACTCGTCCATACGAGCTCCGAAAAATTCCCGAAAAATTTCTAAAAATTCCTTTATTATTATCCATCATTTTTTCGATATTTTACATTCTCCCCCACTAATAAAAATTTGGTCCCCAAATTTCGTTATCTACCATCAGCAAATACTAACAACAGGTAAAGAGTACAAAATATTAAACGGTAAATTAAATCACATACCTCAAGTGAAAAGACGGGGGTATCGAGCTTGGATCAAAAAAAATAGATTACAACATTGTCAACAAGGACAATGGAAACCGATCCAAACAACCTAGGAATACCGAAATCATCAAGTCCATGAAAACATCTAAGGTTTTGTAAGCCTAAATGGTAAAACTTAGAACTCATAAATGTCGTACAACAGACATACTCAACTATAAGATCTCCGACAACAAGTCTGAAATCTAATCACCAACAATATAAATCACCAAAGAATAAATCCTCCAGTGTGAGAGCAACGCTCCATCACATGAAATACCACATATGTGGGAGCAACGCTCTACCACAAGAAATCCTCAATATGTGGCTGGGACTGCTGCTGATACTGGGTCTGGGGCTGGGGTTGCAGCTGATACTGCCCCTGAGTCAGATAATGAGGTCCCGGAATGGAGCTCTGGGGTACTATGGGAGTACTGGGGTACTCCTGTCCGAGCATGCAAAATGCAACAGCTGCAGGGGGAGCAACCCGCTGCTGGCCATGCGAAGGCTGGGCTCTTCGCCCTCCTCGATAAGTTCTGGACTGACTGAACTGTCCGAATGTCCGCTCAGTCTGCTTCCTTTTCTTGTCCGAATACGCTCTCTGCTGATCTGACTCAATCATGAGAGCTCTGTCCAACGTCTCTAATAAGATGCGCAACCAAGACCGGCAAGCCTTACTTGTAAATGTCCATCCAGCTCCTGAATGAACTACTGCATACGTGAACTGTCCTCAGCAACTAGCTCTGGACAAAAACTGGCCAATCTGTCAAACTCTGCATTATACTCTGTCACTAACCGGTTGTTCTGTCGCAGACTCAGGAAATCCTACCGACGAGCCATCTGATAAGCTCGTGGGAAGAAGCGGCTCTCAAAAGCCTGTCTGAATCTGGCCCAAGTGATGTTCTGCTCGCCGATGATGGAACGTTGAGTAACCCACCAAGTGTCGGCCTCATCCCGTAAGTGAAAAGCAGCCAGCTCTGCTTTCTCCCACTCGGAGCAAGCCATATAGAAGAAAGTGCGCTCCATAGTCTCTATCCATGACAGGGCCACACTCGGATCAAGGCCTCCTCGGAAGAGTGTAAATCGACTCTTCATCGACTCTGCCAACGCTGGAATCCTGGCTCGTGCGGCGACAATGTCAGTGAGGTGTGTCGGGACGGCCGCAGGAACTGGCAGAACCAATGGAGCTGGTGCTACAGGTGGTACTGCTGAATAGACCGGAGGAGGTACTCCCGGTGCTGCTGTATAAACTGGAGCATATGTCGTCGGTGGCACTGCAGGGTCAGCATAGGTGGCCGCGGCTGGATGTACGGTAGGTAGTGGTACCGAATGTGAAGCAACCGGCATCGCTGGTGCAGGTGCTGCTGAGTATACTGTAGGTATTGGAGGCACAGGTGTCACTGGTGTCGGGTACACGGTAGGTCCAGGTGGTGGTGGTGCCGAGTACGCCGTAGGCTGGGCCGGAACAGGTTCGGGGTATGCCAGTTGTACCCCTGGTGGTACCGTAAATACAGTAGGAGCGGGTACAGTCGGTACAGCCGAGGTAGGTACCTCTAAAGGAGCCATCGGGATCTGAGAGCCCGACGCGCCCGCAGTACCCTGAGTCTGTCCCTGACTGACAGGCTCAACACCGGTAGGCAAATCTGGCAAACCCAGAGATCCCACGGTCCTCGTACGTGGCGGTCCAACACCACGTCTCGCAGCAATACGTGTAGATCTCCTCATATCTGTTAAGTTATATAACAGATATTACTACAAGTATAACAATCATAAAATACACATCATACCTATTTGCTGTCTGGAGATATTCCGTCGATGTCCAGTCCCCATTTTACCTCGGAATTCCATACAAGAAAATCACTGGAAATCCATATAAATCCGAAACGGAAGTCTAAAACATATTCATAATGGAAAAAATTCGTGCTAATCCGAAATAAATACCCAAGTTTAACTCGTAAACTAGGGCTAACCCAAATATCCAGAACACCAAAAGCAGGTGTCATACCCTGCTCTGATACCAATTTCAATAAATTGATATCAGATAAATCTCAAAATCCGCAACACGAAAATCAAAACAAGTATCGCCAAACTTGGCGCTTTGATACCAAATAAATTGGTATCAGGTTATCCCAAATATCCAAAATACGAAAACAAAGGATCGTATAACTGTGCTCTGATACCAAATAAATTGTCACACCCCGGAGGAATCCTTGTCCGAAGAAATTTCGACAGCATCTCCCCTGTACGGCGGACAATCTGAAACTTTCTACATTGCCCTCTGGGCCACATATACCTCGGCCAACACGGCCGGAACAATAACAATAATATAAACAATCACCCACGCAGTTAATAATCTAACAAACTGTAACAGTGATAATATGACTCAAAAACAACCCTACTCAACTACACCCAAAAAGCACAAAACCGATGTCCTACTCCACTACACTCATAAAGCTCAAATCCGATGATAAAATCAACTTACCTCTTCTGCCGTCTAGGCAGGCGTGTAGTAAAACAAATCCAATAAAACTCATAGGCAATAAGAATCCATACAAGACCCAAATGTATCAACACAAACAAGTCCAAACATAGTCTAAAACAAGAAAACCACAAGATCATCACACGTCCTCGTGGACTGCAGGGGACTAGCGACTGAAACCCTCCGGACAGCATCAACCTGAAAATAACAACGGAGGAGGGTGTGAGTCCAACACTCAGCGGGTATCAACTGATATGCATAATAAAGAAAATAACATCCAGCACTAATCATGCGTATAGTCTCCTGATACAAGAAGGATAAATGCAACTGAATAAAGTAGAAGAAAATTGTACTAACCAGGACCAGGGTATAAGTATAACAGGTCGTCAGACCGAGAGTGTCATAAATCCTGTATGCATATCAATCATATGCATCCATACAAATGTAACAAGTAAATGCAGTAAACACAAGCAATAAATGCATCATGCATATGATGCAAATGTCATGGCCACCCCTGATGCCAGTCAGTCATCTCACATACAATGGTGAGACCGAGTGGGTAGGGCTGTGACAACCGTGCACTTTGCCATCACTACCCCTGATGAGTGACCGAGTGGACGGGATGCTATCGGAGTACACCTATCATCCTACCCCAAATCATAAATGGGGGAGCTCAATGCTCTCATCTCCCGGTACACGATGACGGGGAGGAATCTCTGCCGGCTACCACGTGACGTCACACTACTCATGAGCGGACCAACGGAATCAAACAGAGTCCAACAGCCTGCCGGCTACCACGCTGCTACACTAAACCAGCGGAGCCAAACAGAGCGGAACAGTCTGCCGGCTACCACGCTGAGTCACCAGACCAACGGAGCCAAACAGCAGAACTGCCACACACCTGTCTGATATACCATTAACCCATGAGTGGTAGTGTGTACAGATACATATAACTAGCGATGTGCTCAACAATAATGGAGCAAACTATCGCACAGCATGCAATCATGCGAGATGATGCATGACACTAAACATGGCAATATCCTGAATAGCATAGCAATATGCATACATAAATATAAAAGGTGTACCATAGGACAATGAATCAAATCAAGGTACACATACCAGATAAGGTATCAAAAACCCTAGGTCCTGAACATGATATACAATATGGTTGTGTCACTACCTCTATAAGCATGTATGATCAGGTAAATACTAACATGATGTGCATAAAAATAAACAAACAACATGTAACAGGTCGGGTAGTGATCAACCGAAGCAAATGAGAAACATAATCATTGCTATATGTTAAAAACATTATTATGCATATCAAAAGACATAAAGTCAAAGTATCCGCCTCCAATAAGAAATGTTCAATCCGGTCCAAATCCGACGTCGAGATACTTGTCTCGTGTCAAAGTCCTGTAGTACATGGTATCCAAATTTAGCTAATTACATATAAATAAATTAGCTAAATCAAATCCTCGAGAAGCTAATATAAATCCAGATCCAATTATAAACCCTAATTGAATCATTTAACTCCTCAATCGTTTCTAACTAATCCATTCGAATTAGGACTTGCAATAAGCATGGTTAATCATAGCATCTTACCCGATTTAGCCCTAATTCAATATATGTACCTAGGTTAACATTAGTTATTAACCCATCCATCAATCATCGACAACATGATCAAAATAAAACCCTATACCTTACCTCAATTCACAGCCTCTATGTTAATCCACAACCGGAGACAACTTGCAGCCAATAAACCTGACTGAAGCGAGGTAAATGGTGCTGCCCTCTAAATCAAATACACTACATTTTAGTGTCCAGATTGGAATGGAACTCAAAAATCATTGCAGTAGTCCAAACAACACAGCATCTACAACAAGGATACAATTCCCTACTCCTTACCTCACTACCTAGCCACTGTTGACGCTGGAACAAGATGGTCGGACCAAGAACACCCCACAGAGCACAATCTCACTGCTAGAATCTTTCCCACTTCAACCGAGACCTCAATCAACAACAAGGAAGAGGATCGGCAACAAATCAGCACCTCAACGATAGAAGCAGTCGGAGATGGCAGATGGGAGTGTGTCGACCAGAGAAAATAGAAGACTCAGTTGCTCTGGTGATGGTCGGCGCAAGCCTCACAGCGGCGGCGGAAAATAGACCTAGGGCACGCGGGATGAGCGGCTGATCAATGGGGGTAGAGGAGCGGATCGACACCAAGTGCTCAGGAGGAAGACATTGGCCTGAGTGGATAGTGGCAGTGACGTCGGTGTTGAGCGATGTGTAGGGGAAGTCGGCGCTAGGGTTTCCCGTGGCCGGTGATCGGCGCACGAAGGAGAAGGCGACAAAGAATAGAGGGGGGCAGAACTCGGGAAGAAGAAGAAGGATATGCCAAGAACCCTCGGCCTTGGCTTAAACCACAAGGGAGAAATAAAAACCACCACATGCGGTTAGGGCAAGGGATCGCGACGGGGAAGAAGGGGCGCGCAGGGTTCAGCGAGGAAGGGAAACGAAGGAAATTAAAAATAAAAAGAAGCGGAAAAGGAATTATAAATATAAATATTTACTCGCTTAATGGATAGCCTAAACAGACTTTTCCGGGCCCCGTCTTTATCCCCGTAAACTCATCCATACGAGCTCCGAAAAATTCTCGAAAAATTTCTAAAAATTTCCTTATTATTATCCTTCATTTTTCCGGTATTTACAGTGGTTTTCTCATATTCTCTCTTATTCACTAGTATCATAAACTGTCATCATCCATCATCATTCAGTGCTCCATCTCGCAAACTTTCGGACAGGATAAGTTTATAAACAATCATTATTAAATAATAAAATATTAGATATTTATAAGATTTACGGATCGTATAAAGATATATAATAATAAATAAGAACAAATATTTCTCCAAATGTAATTATATATTAAATTGATTAGAGAATTTAGCGGCAGTACATTGATTTAATAGGAAATTCATTTGTTCTATTCAAAAATATAAAAATAACAAGTTGATTGATTTGAGAATTAAAAGGAACTAATTAACAGAATCAAAATTTGTTAAACACGCTCTATATAAACGATCAATCCCTCCTCCGTCTCTTCTTAATTCTGCAATAATATTCCCTTAATTACCATCTCTCTAGCTCCTCTTCTTGATGGCGTCGTCTTCGGCCTTGATGAGCAATGCAGTTGTGGACGCTGTTACAATGGAGGTTTCGGCCGGCTGGGAAGCCACCGCAAACGGCTATGTAATTCGCACGGAGGCGAGAGTGGTGACACGGCGTTCCCGGTACACACTCCCACCCGAATTGATCATGCACTTTTGCCTTCGGACGATTTCTCCTAACACCCATGCCGTTGAGCACGCCCACTTCACCATCCAGCCGCACTATCACAGCATCCTCGATGAGGCCGCTTGGGACGACGAGACGCATCGGATGCTCTCCCATGTGGCGGCGGATTACGTGCGCACCATCGACCTTGATCTTCTTTTGGTAGCTTTTCGAAGATACACTAGAGCGGTGAACGATCGTTATCCGATCATGCAATTATCTACGATGGAGTTCTTCTCCGACATTGTGATTCCTCCTAGGGATCTTTCCATTTTCAACCCGCTTTATAACGTGGCACAACAATATTTCTCCCAGGGCGACCACATCGACGTTGAGCCCGTCAGAGGGCTCACGCCGCTGGCGCCTGCAGCGCTGGTGGAGGGGCTTCAAGAGAAGATCGTAGAAGAGCCCGGCGTATGCTCAATTTGTTTGGATGACTTCAACATAATGACTCGTGTTTTGGAGATGCCGTGCCATCATATATTTCACAATGATTGCTTGAGGGAGTGGCTGACGCGGAGTAATACCTGTCCCCTTTGCAGATTCACACTCCCTACCATGCAGAGTAGTGCCGTGACTGAGATTGAACCGTGAGTGGTTGAGAATCGTTGTTTCCGTTGCACCGTAGCCAGAGGCTAGAATAGTAATTCGTCAATTCATTCATTAGTTATTTTTATTTTTTACTTTGATTATATAGTTTTTGCTATCTTGGATTGATGCGAACATTGATTGATTCTATATAAATATATATTAATGAGATTTCTGGTACATTTGTTAGTCTTGTTAAACATAACCCAAAGCTTCATAAAGTTGGCTAAACCTAAACAAATAATGGTTGAATCAAGTCTTATGTCGACTTCGAAAGCTTAAAGAAGCAAGGCGACAAAAAAGAGTAAAAGAACTAAATTGATACTCAAAATACCCTTGGCTTCTGCGCTTCATGGTGGAGCAACTTTAACCAAAATTATTCTAAAATGATACAACTTTAGTCAAATGATAAATTTTAAACAAGAGTGCCCTTTGAGCGATAGGGATAAATGGCTATTTCGCATAATTCTCAAAGATAAAGAAATAAGGTAGAAAATTTATAAAAAAACGTCTCTAATTATCCATATAATTTGAAGAGTTATTTTTTTTTTAAAATTATCAAAACAACACCCCACCTTTAATTTAATACTGACAATACTCTTTGTGCTTCATTGTTTGTGAAGCATAGCTTTTGTCAAAACTACTTCATCACGATTTGTGAGGGGTATTTTGGGTATCAAATTACGAAAAAAAAGCTATTTTGATAAATTTTGAAAGAATAGTATCTTTTTAACAATATGGATAAAAGAGCATTGGTTTTTTCCTAGAATAGCCATTAAAATCCTATTTAACTACATACGCATACCCCTTAATATCCTATTCTATCAAAAAAAATAAATTATTCTCTACCTTAACAATCCCCCTAATATCGGTCTCATGAATATGAAGAGGGGTAAATATAAGTACACAGACATTAGACACATGATAGGATAAACCCCATAAACATGAAGGGAGATAAATATTAATTAGATTTGAGATACATTTGTTAGTATGATTAGATCATAATTAATATTGTTTTTTGAAAATTAAAATTAAAATTTTTAAATAAAGAAAGGACCTTCCTCCCTAACAAGTTAATAAGTGTTTAACCCTTTGCCTTAATCTCCTGGCCTTCTAATTAAACATAACACAAAGCTTCAAAAAGTTGGCTAAACCTAAACAAATAATGGTTAAATCAAAGTCTTATGTTGACTTCCAAAGCCTAAAGAAACAAGGCAAAAAAAAAAAAAAAAACTGAGTAAAAGAACACACCTGCTAAATATCCATATAATTAATTTGATACTCAAAATACCTTTCTGCGCTTCATGGTGAAGCAACTTTATCTAGAATTATTCTAAAATGATGCAACTTTAGTCAAATTATAAATTTTGAAGAAGAGTGCCCTTTTAGCCATATGGATAAATGGCTATTTTGCATAATTCTCAAAGATAAAGAAACAAGGTAGAAAATTTAAAAAACGTCCCTAATTATCCATATAATTTAAACGTCCCAAATTATTCTTTGTCAAAATTATCAAAACAGCAGTCCACCTTTAATTTAATACTCACAATAGTCTTTGTGCTTCATTGTTTGCGAAGCATCTTGGGATACCTTTAGTCAAAACTCCTTCGTTAGTTGTGATTTGTGAGGGGAATTTTGGATATCAAATTAAGGAAAAAAAAAACTATTTTGATAAATTTTGAAAGAAGAGCACCCTTTTAACAATGTGGATAAATAGTAGTTCACGATCAAGATGGAAAGGAACAAACCATTGGAAGTTCGTAGTGTAACTAGGAATTAGTTTATCTTAACTATATAATTACACTAGTACACTAAGAGTGTATTGAGTAGGACCATTAGAGGTCGTTTTTTTTATACTGACTTCATAAAGGAACAAAGACCTCAGTTATTATGGAAGTGTGTGCTCTTAATCCTAATATAATAACAAGCACATATATTTGATATTTATTTTTTTAATTTATCAATGGGTGAGATTTAGTTCGATAAATCAATAAGCCCGATAAGTTGGGAAATGATATCACTTATAGTGTGTGTTGTTGATTATAGAAGGAAACTGTGTCCTAGTGATCTAGGTTGATAATGTCCCCAAGAGGAGCTCATAAGGATTGTCATGTTAAACTCTGCAGGTGGACTTAGTCCGACATGACGATAAGGTTGAGTGGTACTACTCTTGGACTAAGATATTAATTAAATGAGTTGTCAGTAACTCACTTAATTAGTGGGCATTCGACATCTTAAACACAAGGAGACTAACACACTCATAATAAGAAGGAACTCAAAAATGTAATTTGGGATTGGTGCGGTAGTTCAATAATAGTTCTCTAGTGGAATGAATTATTATTGATAAAATTAAGTTGTGTGTTCGGGGCGAACACGGGATGCTTAATTTTATCGGGAGACCAAAATCAATTCCTCCTCTCGGTCCCTATCGTAGTCTCTTAGTTATAGAGTATTATATCCACCTATACCCACCTTCATACCCATGTTGTAGGGGTCGGCCAAGCTAGCTTGAGAACCAAGTTAGGGTCGGCCAAGCCTTGGTCCATGGGTGGCCGGCCCTAGCTTGAACCCAAGCTTAGGTGGCCGACCCTATTAAAATAGAAAAGAATTTTAATTTTAAAATTTTCTTATGTGGAAGATATAATTTAAAAAAGAGATTAAAAATTAAAATATCTCTTTATAAGAGTTACAAAAGATTAAGAAAAGAGATTAAATCTCTTTCCTTATTTGTAGATTGAAAGGATATTTTATTTTTCTTCTTTGTAAATTATTCACATGTTAAAAAATTAAAATTACAGAAATTTCTTTTTATCAACCATGAAGGGATTTTAAAGGGAAATTTTATTTTTTAAAATTTCCGGAAACAAATAAGGAATTTTAATTGGTTGATTGAAAATTGTCTTATTTGCTCTTCCATGAGGTGGTTGACCATGACATGGGTTATTAGGAAATTTTATTTAATTTTTCTTAATTAATTCATGTCAATGAAAGTTAAGGAAATTTTATTGTAATTAAATTTCCTTATTTGTCAAAGCTAAGGATTATAAAAGAGGGGGTTTGGGTGCCTTCAAGGTGAACAACCTCTATTCTATTTTCTCTCTCTTTTCTTCCTTGGTGTGGCCGACCCCTTCAAGTTCTCTTCTCTCTTTTGGTGTGGCCGAACCTCTCATCCTTCTTGGAGATCAAGTGGTGGCCGGATCTTAGCTTGGAGAAGAAGAAGAGAAAGCTTGCATCCTTTGGAGCTTGGTTGGTGGAAAAAGTTCTTCATCTTCATGAGTTGTTTTGTGCTTGGCCGAAACTTGAAGGAAGGAGAAGAAGGTGCTAGGTGGTCCTCGTCTCGGAAGATCGTTGCCCACACAACGTCCGAGATTAGAAGAGGAATATGGTAGAAGATCAAGAGGTCATTATTCACAAAGAAAGGTATAACTAATAATAGTTTTCTGCATCATGTTAGTTTTATTTCTTTGTAAAAATACCAAATACAAAAGGCATGCGATTCTAGTTTTTCGAATTAGTTTTCAAAGTTGTGTTCTTTTGTTTTTTTTTCTTTTCCTTGTGATTTGATTATTCTTAGTGGTTAACCTAGGGTTACTATGGAAAGGTTAAATATTTAATTTCCTTAAAAGGCTTTGTCTAGTCGGTGGTGGTTGCTCCCATATCCAAGAAGGTCATGTGCCTCGTCATGCAGTACTGGAAGCCGATTTTGGAAATAGATATTTAATTGTCTTTGTGACCTAGGTGATTTGGATCGAACATGTTAAGTTCCGCAGGAGATCCAAGTCTAAACCTAAAAGAACAAATAAATTAAACTTAGGATTAAACGTGTTAAGTTCCGCAGGCGATCCAAGTTTAATTTAAAAAGAATACATGGTAGCTAGGAAAAGGTTCAGATCTTTGTACAAAATTTTTGTACAGTGGAACCAATAGGTTTTCTGAGTAGCAACCAACATCACCCACCCACAGGATTAACTCATGGCCAAAATCCACTTTATCATATGCTGGGAAGGCCCCGCTCATATCATCAATGCTGTGGAATGTTATTGGATGTCCATACTACCCCTACCTCAGGGAGTTATCAACCACATTTGCAACATTTATAGATTTTTCATATGGATGACCAAGAATCCCCCAGCACATGGTCATAGCTAGTCCAGCCAAAGCTAGAACGTGATCTTGGCTTGAGGGACTTACGTGCATGAAACCAAGCTCTCCTGGCAAAGGTTCAATGGCGCATAAAGGACAAGCAAGACATACTATGGATACGCTAGGTGTCATACGTACTTACAACATGTGGGGTTGTGGGGGTGGCAGGCCAAGTACACGGATTCCCCGCTCATTAAGTAGCTGGTACACATCAGAGACAGTGCCCTTGGCATGGTCAATAGTCTAGAGGCAGTAGGACACGCCCTATCTTCCTGGTTCAGTCAAAGGAATGGAGGTGTCAAGAGGGCATTAAGGATATGATTATTATTTTAATTCGAAATGCTAGCTGTGCATGCTCTTTTCGTCCACCGATGTACTCTTCCATAGCTCCTCATTCCTCAAATGTACCAAGTCCGTCAACTTATTTACCATGTCATCCTTCTCGCTCGTTGTATCTTCCGCTCAACTTTTGTGCTCCTAAGTCCCTGCAAACATAGATATAAGGCATCAAAGAATGCAGAGCTTAACTTAACTCGGTTGATCACATCAAAACTTACCCGGGGTACTTAAAGATCTCACTAGTTATACCATATTAGGCATTATTGTTCTGATTTGATTGTTATTAATTCGAATATGTATGTGTTATAATGTTATTGTACATATCTAGACATGTCAGATCAAAAGGTAGCACCCACAATAGCCAAACTTCGTTGTAGATTATTGGTAGTTAGTAAGTATTTGTGTTATTAGTAATTTCCAATTCAACTATTTTTTTCATTTCTAACATATTTAGAAATTTTTTTAATTTTTTGATGCAGTTTTACTCCAGATGATCATTGGGTAGCAGTGTACATATCTTTGAAATTTAAAGAATGATTGTGTGTTTTTGCCTTTTGGTACTACATGGAGGCATGTAGACAAGGGGATGAGAGATTTTTATTATGATGAATTTTTAGTATAAGTAATTTTTATTATCAGAATTTTTATTCTTTTTTATACTAATTTGTGAACTTATTATTGCAGAAAAAATATACTTGAGAGACAAGGCATGAGGCGTACTTTTGTGCAACCTTGAACCCTATTTGTACCAACTCTACAAAAATATGTTATACATGTAGGATCAGTATGCACGTGAGAGGGGGAGGGTGAATCATGTGTCTTTAAAAGAATCAATCTTTTCTGACTTTTAAAACTCGTACGCAGCGGAATAACACAACACAGAAACAAAAACACGAACAAGAACTCGAGGAGTAACTTGGTTCAGAGTTTTCGGCGACTCCTACTCCAAGACACATGATTCTTCAAATCGTATCGACGGATAATCCAGTAAAAACTTCTTCTGGAACCACTGGAAGAGGGAATCAAATACAAGATATCAAAGAAAGGAAAGTGTAAGAGCCTACACTCCCTTTTTGCAAGTAATAAGAAAATGTAGTAATTAATTTCATTACCAACTCATAGAAAGAGGATCTAGAAGCGCTCAGGAGTTGGTGCCAGTCGGCTGGTAGCAGTTGGAAGCAGTGGCGGATTCAGAAATTCAAGCATTAAGGGGTGATTTTTACGTGAAACAAGGGGCGATATTCTCTATCTCTACCGGTGGAACCCCATAACTCTAAGGGTTCCACTGCCGCCAAGGGGGTCGCCGCACTGGATCCACCCCTGGTTGGAAGTCGTGAGCAGTAGCACAACAGCAGTCAGACGTGTTCACAGTAGCAGAATGGTCTTTGCAGCTCGTAGAGATGATCTGTGTTGAAGGCTGCTCGAACAAGGCTTATATAGATTGTTGAAGGCGCCTCCATCTATTGGTTGGTCTTAGGAAGATCGTACCGGTTCCACTGTACAAAAATTTTGTACAAGTGTCGAACCTTTCCTAAACAACCTATTGTGTTCTTTAGAAATTAAATTAGGAATCGCAAACGGAACTTAACATTATTGATTCCAAATTTAACTTATCTGCTCTTAATGGTTTAGATTTGGATCGCAAGCGGAACTTAACACTATTGATCCAAATCTACCTATGTTATAACTTCAATTAAATATTAATTTTCAAAATTGGCTTCCAGGTTAAATATGTCGAAGCACTAGGTCTTCTTGGATATGGGAGCAAC
Organism: Zingiber officinale; assembly: GCF_018446385.1. Lineage (NCBI taxonomy): Eukaryota > Viridiplantae > Streptophyta > Magnoliopsida > Zingiberales > Zingiberaceae > Zingiber > Zingiber officinale. Next base: position 129,139,698 of record NC_055988.1, read on the forward strand.
CACTACTTCCCAGACAAAGCCTTTTAAGGAAAGCTAATATTTAATTTCCTAAAATAATATTAGGTTTAACCAAAAAGAACAATCGAATCACAAGATCGAAAAAACAAAAAAAAAACACAAACTCGAATTACAAATTTGAAACTCTAGAATCATATGCCTCTTGTGTTTGGTATTTCCAAAAATAACTATACAAAGAAAAATAGTATGATGAGGAAAACAATTACTAGTTATACCTTTCTTTGTAAGCAAATAACCTCTTGATCTTCTACCGTATTCCTCTTCTAATCTCGGACGTTGTGTGGGCAACGATCTTCCGAAATGAGAACCACCCAAGCCCTTCTTCTCCAAGCAAGTTTCGGCCACCATAAAAACTCCAAGAGATGTGAGGTTCGACCACCACCACCAAGCTCCAAGGGATGTTAGAAACAAAACCTCCTTTCTCTCCTTCTTCTCCTAGCTAGAACCGGCCACCATGGACTCCTCTTGTGTTGATGCCACCGGCCACAAAGGAGGAAGAGAAGAGAAGGAGAAGAGGCTCTAGGGTCAGCCACCACCAAGGAAGAGAGGAAGGAAAAATAGAATAGAGTTGTTCAATCATGAAGACACTTCTACCCCCTCTTTTATAATCCTTAGTCTTGGCAAATAAGGAAAGTTTAATAAAACTTTCTTATTTTCTTTGCCATGAAAAAGAAAAAAATTAATTGATAAAAATCAATTTTCTTTTCTCTTATTAAAGTGGTCGACCACATCTAATTCTCCATCAAGGAAAGTTTTTATTCACAAGAATTAAAACTTCCTAATTTGTTTCCGGAAATTTTTAATAAAAATTTTTCTAATAATTTTTCCCTTCAAGGTGGATTATAAAAAGAAATTTTATAAATTAAAATCTTTCTTTTAAACATATGGATGGTTTCCAAAAGGAAAGTTATCTCTAAAATTAAAATCTCCTTTCAATCTACAAATAAGGAAAGTTATTTATTCTTTTCTTAATCTTTTGTAGAAACTTATAAAAGAAAATATTTAATTTTTAAACTCTCTTTTAAATCATGAACATAGTTACAAAAAGGATAGTTTTTTTAAAATTAAAATCTACCTTTCAATCTACAAATAAGGAAAGATTTCAAATCTTTTATTAATCTTTTGTAGAAAGCTATAAAAGGAAAGATTTAAATTTTAAACTCTCTTTTAAAACCATGTTATCCACATAAGAAAAAATTTAAATAAAATCTCTTTTATATTATATGTGGTCAGCCACACCTAGCTTGGACTCCAAGCTAGGGCCGACCACTAATCTTGGCTCAATCCTTGGGTCTTGGTCGGCCTTAGCTTGGGTTCCAAGCTAGCTTGGCCGGCCACCAAAGAGTGGGTAAGAAGGTGGGTATAGGTGGGTATAATTCTTTATATACAAGAGACTACAATAGGGACCGAGAGGAGGAATTGGTTTTGGTCTCCCAATGAAATTAAGCTTCCCGTGTTTGCCCCGAACACACAACTTAATTTCATCAATAATAATTCATACCACTAAAGAATTATTATTGAACTACCGTACCAATCCCAAATTACATTTTGGGCTCCTTCTTATTATGAGTGTGTTAGTCTCCCTGTGTTTAAGATGTCGGATGCCCACTAATTAATAGAGTTACTGACAACTCATTTTAATTAATATCTCAGTCCAAGAGTAGTACCACTCAACCTTATCGTCATGTCGGACTAAGTCCACCTGCAAGGTTTAACATGACAATCCTTATGAGCTCCTCTTGGGGACATTATCAACTTAGATTACTAGGACACAGTTACTTTCTATAATCAACAACACACACTATAAGTAATATCATTTCCCAACTTATCGGGCTTTTGAATTTATCGAGCTAAATCTCACCCTTTGATAAGTTAAAGAAATGAATACTAAATATATGTGCTTATTATTATATTAGGATTAAAAGCACACACTTCCATAATAACTAAGGACTTGTTCTTTTATTAAGTCAGTATAAAAAGAACTTTCCTTAAATGGTCCTGCTCAATACACTTAGAGTGTACTAGTGTAATTTATTAGTCAAGATAAACTAATATCTAATTACACTACAACTATTCCAATGGGTTGTTCCTTTCCATCTTATTCATGAGCTACTGTTTATAATTTATAAAGAACCGATAACACGATCTCCTGTGTGTGACACCACACACCGTGTTATCTATAATATAAATTAATTGAACGACTACACTTAGTATATATAAATGTAGATACTTGACCAATGTGATTCTTATTTCTAAATAAATGTTTATACAAAAGCTAGGCTTTTAGTATATACTCTAACACCATCTTCGTCCAAGGTACCTCCAGAAGCAACTCTTATCCCCTTATCTTCAAAAGTGATAAAACTCGCAACCTATGATTTTTATCCTCTGCAAGATGCCTTTAAAGCTCTTCGAGGCGCCTCCAGTGCCAAGATTCAAGGCGCCTCCATCTGCATGGGAGGCACCTCCACACCCTTCTGTGCGAGGACTTCAACTAAAGCATCCAAGGTGCATCTAATCGACCAGGAGGTGGCTTGGGTCACTGTTCACCCGAGACTTAAGTCACTTTTTACTCTTGTAAAATTTGTTAATCCAAATAATAAATTATACCCTATAAAATAGAGTTAATACAATAATAAAATAGCATTATTAATTAGATCATATCTTTCCGAGACCAAGATCTAGTCATGGTCTCACTCTTGGTTTCTAAAATAGACCCAAAGTGAACCTGCGCCTAAATGGGGCTCGTCCTCACTAAACACTCTCCTTCAGTGACTTATCTTATTTACCACGAAGAATCGCTTGACTCCCTTTGAGCCCACCAAGTCTTCTCGCCAGTTGTCAGGTCCACAAATTCAATTAGACTTTGGCTAGTTGTTAGGTTTGGCAGAACCAGCTAGACTTCCTGCCAGATATCGGATCACTCCTTCATCTATATGGACTTCTACACTAGTTATCAGGTCCTCCAGACCTAGCTAGATTTCAGTCTAGTATCCGACCCATCAAGTATTGCACATTTGGTAGAAAGGTTAAATCACACCATACTTAACTTTAATCCATTTGTCATTCATCAAAATTCAGGTTTGACCATTGGTGCTAACTACACCAACAATCTTTTCCTTTTTGATAATATGAAAACCTAGGTTAAAGTTTAAAAAAATATAAAAAAATAGTAATATAAAAATGATTTAAGAGAAAAATAAGTAACTTCAATTTCTATTTTATTCTCTTGATCATTTTAAGGTTAAGATTTTTCAAAATTTTCTCTGTAACACCCCACCCTCCTCACTACTGGACTGTAAGGGCGGAACGCTACTGGACTACTAACTTATCTTAATTAACAGCGGAATTCTAAATACATGGCAATCTTAATACATTCTTATGCTAGGTCCCAAGGCTTCTATAGTCCAGGCATCACACATCCATCCGCACCTCCTTGTCGCCTTCCTTTGCTATAGCTTTTCCTTTCCTTTATCTGCAATAAGAGGAAATGCAACTATAAGCAAAATTGCTTAGTAAGTGATATCTAACTCACAAAACTCGAATATGCATGTAACTGGAAGAAATCTAAAACTGAATGGTCAGAAAGAAACACTACTCATGCTCATCTAATAGCAAAAGAAACAAGGCATACTGGAATGCTAAACATGTAAAGCAAATCTAAACAAACACGCTAGCATAAATGAAAATTGAACTTGCTGGATTTTAAACTTATGTGAAGCTTATTTCTTTGGTTTAAAAACTTATACTTTAATTCTTCAAAATAATAAGTTTAACTGAACTATATTCACGTAACTAATTTGTGAAGTTTTAAAAACTATTCTCATAATAGATAAAAATAATAATCATGCTGCTGATGGGCCCGACAACTGTACTTGCTATGCGTGCATCCCTAACTAGACCCGAGGTAGCTAGTCCCGAATCTAGTAGGGTTTACTAGGTTATCTAAACCTAGGGACGACTATGGGAGCTCAACCCAAGGACAACTGAGAGTCCAGCATACTAGGTTATCTAAACCTAGGGATGACTATGGGAGCCCAACCCAAGGACACAGTGCCACTGATAAAAGTAAAATACTTGTTATCTTTTAATACTTCTAATATATAATGCCTCGGCATTTTAACAAGTACCTTGTGTGCCAAAAATCCCTAAAGTCTTGACTTTGGGATCTACTTAAGGCCTTGGTCTTTTCCTTTCTTTTCTTTATCTTTCTTATACTTGTTCAAGTAAAATACTTGTTCTTGTTAATACTTCTAATAAAAGATTGCTTCTTACAAAACTGAAATGTAAATGCTTAAACAACCTAGAATTGAATGCTTAAACAAACTGAAATTGAATACTTAAACAAACTAAATCTGCTATGCTTGAGAAGTTCCAAAACTGCAGTTTAAACAAAAACAAATCTGCATACTATACTAATTAAAATTCTGCATACTAATGCTCAACAGAAATCTGCACTAATACTTAATAAAATCTGCACACTAATGCTTAATAAAATCTGCACACTAATGCTTAATAAAAATCTGCACACTAATGCTTAATAAAATCTGCACACTAATACTTAATAAAATCTGCACACTAAAATTCTACACCACAAGGAGATCTAAACTACCCTAAAATTCTGCACTACAAGGAGATCTAACCTCCTCTTATCATGTTCGAAATATGAAAAGTCTATCACTTACTTTGAGCATTAACATGGTTGAAAAACAAATCTCAGAATTACTCTTAAATCTCTGGCAACAATTCTTTAAGTAGGCTACTGCCAAATTAAAAGGAGAGCAAATCTCAAGCTAAACAGGCAACCCTATTTCCCTTCTTTGAGGCACACGACAGCTAAATAAAAGGAAATTTCACATGCTTAACTAATAGCTAGTGGGAAACCAAATCCGTAAGCCAAAGGTATCAACTCAATTCTTACTACTCGTTCAACAATAGCTATCAGTAACTACTGATACAAAGTAACTGTCTGTCCATCAGTAACTACTAGTGCAAGCAAAGAACGATATCTGTCTGTCCATCAGTAACTACTCGTTCTAATAATCCCTAAAATCTGATTTACTACTCGTTCAACAGATTTACACTTAATTTGCTTCCATGTTCTCAAATATAAACCAATCCAAACATGTCTAAATCTGATGTACTAATCATTAAGGTGGAAAAATTCAATTTACATGCTCAAGCTATACAAATCATCCTCTTTCTTCCTTTGATATACACGGCAGCTACTTCAAACCAAAATCGCCCAATCTAAGCAGCATGCCCGGAAACAAAAAGAACAATCAAATCTCGGAATCCTCTCTAGGGTTTTCAACAAGCTCCGAAAAACTTCAATCCACGGCAGAAAACTTTAAAGCTTCGTTCTTTACAACATTCTTCGGAAAAACAAGAAACTAACAAGAAGAACAACTCCATAGCTACTCTTACCGCAGGTGAGGAGCTACTTACCACGGTTCCTTAGACTCACAGCCAAAGAGGGGTAGCTAGGGCTTCGGGAAAACTCAAATCTCCGGCCTCTCCTTGCGTCCACAGCTTCCCTTCGACGAGAGGATCCGAAATGGTGAAGAACTCTCGACGTTAGCCCCTCGCCGGCCGCTGGAGGTGAAAACCCTAGCTCTGGCTTGCTTCCGCTCGAGCCCTGCTGTCGCGAGCGAGAGACAAGAGGAAGGGAGGAGTTTAGGTCACGGGGAAAATAATACCTAAGTTGTCTCTTTATAACTAGGGTATTCTGTTATGGCTTAAGAATATTTCGCTTCCCTTCTTATCACGAAACATCCGTTGGAACACCTGGCTAGCTGTGTTTTGACCGGGTCAAAGGTCGCGGGTTTGATTCCTCAACCACCCCTTTTTATTCCAATTTATCTCCTATTCTTTAACTACTGCTTAAATAGATTTGTTCCTTCTTTTAATCAGCAATGCTCGCTGGAACACCTGGTCAGTCGGATTCGCTTAAGCATTGGCTTGGCCGGAGGTCTCCGGTTCGAATCTCGGCTTGGACATATTGTTTTTGCAACTTGTTTCTTTTGGTAAAAATATCAAACGAATTCCAAAAATTACATAAAAATACTCTAAAAATTTCTAAAAATCTCTAGAATTTTTCTAAAGCATTTCTAAATATTTTTAAGTACTATTAGGACTCGTAATGAGGAAATTTGGGTCGTTACATTCTTACTTAACCCTTATCATCCCCCTTTGGCATTCAAGAATGTATAAAACAGGTAAATAGATCAAGTAAGCATACCAAACAATAACATTTTCAAAGGTAAAATGTTTAATAAAAGAATTGCAGGTCTACCTTAAGGAGGATCTTTTCTAAATAATTCAAGATAATTGTTAAGATTTCAAGAATTTGTCAAAGAAAAAAATTTAAAACATAAAATTGTGCATGAATTTTGTCAACATTTTTCATAATACTTTGTAAAAAAAATTCCAAAGTAAGTTAAAAACATATTTGAAAATTACTTTCAAAGTGGTTCCCAATGAGCCTTTCAAGAAAGTTGTAAGTATTTGCAAAAAATTTCAAAGATTTTGCAAGAATTTTGCAAAACTTTTGGCAAAGTGGTTTCAAATAAATTTGCCAAAGTAAAATAATTTTAGAAATATTTTCAAATTAATTTTTGTAAAGTAATCTTGAAATCAACATTTGAAAGATAATTTTTTAAAGTAAATTTTGAGAAATTTTACAACCCATTTTCCAAAATATTAAAAAATATATATAAAGCTATTCAAACCATTATTTAAAGAACATCTTACAAAGTATTTTGTAAGGGTTTTAAAACGGGTGCTTTGAAAATTTTCAAACAAAATTAAGAAATTTAAGCAAGTAAATTTCAAAATACTTTTCTAAAGTAATGATTTTCAAAATAGAAAGCATTTTTTTAAAAAAATAAAGTAATTTTAAGCAATTTTGAAAATATATTCTCCCCTTTAACCTGATATTACTTTAAAAATAATAGTCATCTAAAAATTATTCTTAAATGTCTAACCTTTAGTTACTAACTAATTATCAGAAGATAGTAGCATTCACTTAGTTGGTCAAGTTAAGTACATGCATGTATCCAGCTAATTATCTACTAAGAAGGACTACTTAACTTGATCATTGTATTTTTATATTTTCCACCCAGACTTATGTTGATGTATTAATATAAGCGTCTGAAGTCCATGTAAAGTTCTAAGCATCTCACATCATTCTATGTTTTTGAATACACAAATAAGGTAACCCTAACATGCTTGTGAGATGTTGACTTCTAAAGCTATAGGATCATGTTGTCTAAGGAAAAACCTAGGCTAAGTCCATAATAAAATTTGAAATACTAGAAAAATGGGGATTTTAAAACAAAATTGAAAATAGAAGTAACCTAGAAGTTTAAACTTGCTTGCAAATACAAATAAAATAAAAGATTAAGTTCTAATCTATCGTGCACATTCTAATTGTCGACGTAAATTGCTAAATTAAGATTCAGGAAGAGATTTTGTAAAGATATCAGCTAGATTTGACTTGAACTCAACATAGTTGAGTTTAATATCACCTTTAGCAATATGATCCCTGATAAAGTGATATTTAATTTCAATATGTTTAGTTTTTGAATGATGCACTAGATTTGTGGTTAAATTGATTGAACTAATGTTATCAATAAATACTTTTATATGTTTATAGTTTAAGTTAATGTCTTTTAAAATGTGTATCATCCATAATAGTTGTGTCACACATTCTCCCATTACTATGTACTTTGCTTCAGTAGTAGATAAAGCAATATAATATAGTTTTCTACTAAACTAGCTAACAAGTAATGGTCCAAGGAGTTGACATCTACCACTTGTACTTTTTCAATCTAATTTATAGTTGGCATAATCTGAGTCATAGTAGCCTGTAAGTCCAAAACTAGTTGTTCTAGCGTACCAAATTCTTGCATTGAGTGTGCCTTTTAAGTATCTAAAAATTCTTTTTACCATAGCTAGGTTAGACTATTTAGCACATGTTTAGCATCTAGCATACATATTAACTGCAAATAAAATATCCGGTTAGCTTGCAGTTAAGTATAACAGACTACTTATGATACTTCTATAATATTTTAGATTTACTGATTTTTCTATTTGGATCATTATCTAAAGTTATGTTAGTGACCATTGGTATTTTTATTTCTTTAGAATTTTCCATTCCAAACTTTTTAAGTAAATCTTTTGTGTATTTTTGTTGATAAATTTAATTTCCTTCATTTGTTTGCTTAACTTGTAAACCTAAAAAATAGGCTAGTTTCCCTACCAAGCTCATTTGAAATTCTTGTTCCATTAATGTAATAAATTCTTGTAAAAATTCAAAATTTGTTGATCCAAAATTATATCGTCTACATATATTTGAGCTATAAAAATATTTGTTTTATGAGTTTTAATAAATAAGGTTGAGTTAACTCGAACTTGATTAAAACTCTTAGAGATCAAATAGGTGGATAATTATTCATACCAGACCCTAGAAGGTTGTTTTAGACTATATAATGCTTTCTTTAGTTTAAACATATGGCCAGGATGGTCTAAACTTTCAAACCCCGATGTAAACTTCTTTAGGTCAGGTTGGCCTACGTAGACTTCTTCTTTGGTTAGCCCATTTAAAAAGGTAAACTTTACATCCATTTAGTAAAGCTTAAATCCCTTATGGGTTGCATAACTTAGTAGCATTTTTATAGACTCAAGTCTAGTTACTGGGGCATAGATTTCATATTAGTCAAGTCCTTCTACTTGACTAAACCCTTTGGTGACTAACCTAACTTTATTTCTAACAATTTTCCCTTATTCATTTAGTTTGTTTCTAAAAAATCATTTTGTTTCTATAGGCTTTTTACCTTTGGGTAATGGAACTAAGCCCCAGACTTCACTTCTTTTAAATTGAATTAATTTTTCTTGCATGGCTAAGATTCAGTCTAGGTTAAGTAAGGATTCATTAATAGTTTTGGGTTCAATATTAGAAATTAAGGTAATTTAACTTAGATTTCTAAAGGTTGATATGGTTTAAACCCTTAGTTCTGGGTCTCATATTATTTAGTTCACTTGATGATTTAGGATAACTCTAATTATTCTAAACTCAGTTTGTGTTTATTGATTTTCTTCTGGGTGAGTTGGTTTATTTTCTTGTTATTCTAATTGATGTAGGGATTCACTATCTCCCCCTTGATCAGAGCTAGATTTGACAAAGTCGATTGGTTCAAATTGGATGTGACTTTGGTCGTGGGCTTTAGGGTTAGAGTTTTCATTAAATTTTACATTTATTGTTTCTTCAATTCTAAGGGTACCTTTGTTCTAAACTCAGTAGGCTGTACTATTTAGTGAGTATCCTACAAATATCTCAGTTTTAATTTTTGATGTAAATTTTCCTAAACTTTCTCTTGTATTTAAAATGTAGACATTACATCCAAATACTTTGAAATAATTAATGTTGGGTTTTTTATTGTAATAAATTTTATAGGAAGTTTTATTATGCATTTTATGAATTATTGTTCTATTTTAGACATAGCAAGCTATACTTATAGTTTCAGCCCATAGGTATTTAGGTAGTTGATATTCATTAAGTATTGTCCTAGTGGCTTCTTGTAGGGTCCTATTTTTTCTTTCCACTACTCCATTTTGTTGGGTTATTTTAAGACATGAAAATTCTTGGTGATATCTATTTTCTAAAAATAATTTTGTAAACTTATGGTTTTTAAATTCCCCACCATTATTGTTCCTAATTGTTTTGATTTTAGTTCTTTTTCATTTTGAGTTTGTTTACATAAATTACTGAATATTTTAAATCTTTCATCTTTGTTTCTTAATAATTTTATCCACGTGAATCTTGAATAATCATCGATTATTACTAGACAATATAGGCTACCATTAATTGTTTTAACTCTATGTGAGTTAAATAGGTCTAAATATAATAAATATAGTATAAAGTTGGTTTGAGTTTAGTTAGCCAGTTTATGGATTGATTTGGATTGTTTCCCTTGTTGGCAAGCATTACAAATTGTTGCATCTAAGTTTGATTGTAACGATCTAATTTTCCTCATTAGGAGTTCTAAAAGTTCTTAAAAATATTTTAGAAATATTCTAGAGATTTTTAGAAATTTTTAGAGTATTTTTATGTAATTTTTAGAGGTCGTTTGGTATTTTTACTAAACGAAGGAAGTTTCGACAAAAAATGTCCAAGCCGAGAATTGAACCCACGACCTTTGACTTGGTCAAAACCCAGCTAACCAGGTGTGCAAACGGATTTCTCTGTTTAGAAAAGGTAGCGAATTTATTTAAGATAGTTAACAGAATATTGGATTATAAAAGGGATAAGTTGATCTTGGATTTGTTTGTTTAGAAAAGGTAGCGAATTTATTTAAGATAGTTAACAAAATATTATAAAAGGGATAAGTTGATGTTGGATTTGTTTGTTTAGAAAAAGTAGCAAATTCATTTAAGATAATTAATAGAATATTGGATTATAAAAGGGATAAGTTGATGTTGGATTTGTCTGTTTAGAAAAGATAGCGAATTTATTTAAGAAGTTAACAGAAATATTAAGTTATAAAAAGGGATAAGTTGATGCTCTTTTTTCCCGTGACTTAAACCATTCTCTCCTTCTCTTCTGCGTACGATGGAAGAGCTCAGGCAGAAAATGAAAGGGAGTAAGGGCATCATCTCCGGCGGTCGGCCAAGGTCCTAGAAGCCCTTTTTGTTCGATTGTGAGTCCAAGAAGCAAGGTAAGTGCTTCTCACCTGCAGTAGGAGTAGTTTCGGACCTTTGCTCTTCTTGAATTCGAAGCATGAGAAACGCTTATAGTGCAGATTTGATTAAGCTTACAGTGCAGAATTTTGATTAAGTTTGTAGGCAGATTTGATTAAGCTTATAGTGCAGAATTTTGATTAAACTTATAGTGCAGAATTTTGATTAAGCTTATAGTGCAGAATTTTGATTAAGCTTATAGTGCAGAATTTTGATTAAGTTTGTAGGCAGATTTGATTGAGCCTATAGTGCAGATTTTAATTAAGCCTATAGTGCAGATTTTTAATTAAGCCTATAGTGCAGATTTTTAATTAAGCTTATAGTGCAGATTTTTATATAGGCTTATAGTGCAGATTTTAATTAAGCTTGTAGTGTAGATTTTTAATTAAGCCTATAGTGCAGATTTTAATTAAGCCTATAGTGCAGATTTTTAATTAAGCTTATAGTGCAGATTTTAATTAAGTCTATAGTGCAGATTTTAATTAAGCTTATAGTGTAGATTTTTATGTAAGCTTATAGTGTAGATTTGATTAAGCTTATAGTGCAGATTTGATTAAGCTTATAGTGCAGAATTTTGATTAAACTTATAGTGCAGAATTTTGATTAAGCTTATAGTGCAGAATTTTGATTAAGTTTGTAGGCAGATTTGATTGAGCTTATAGTGCAGAATTTTGATTAAGCTTATAGTGCAAAATTTTGATTAAGTTTGTAGGCAGATTTGATTAAGCTTACAGTGCAGAATTTTGATTAAGTTTGTAGGCAGATTTGATTAAGCTTATAGTGCAGAATTTTGATTAAGTTTGTAGGCAGATTTGATTACGCTTGTATGCAGATTTAGTTTTAGTGCAGTTTCAATAAGCATTTCAGTACAGTTCTATTAAGTATTTCCATGCAATTCTGTTATGCATTTCAGTGCAGAGTTAATAAGTATTTTTAGTGCAGTTTTGTATGAGACACCTTTTTAATAGAGGTATTAACAACTATAAGCAAAATAAAGAAAAGAAAGAAAAAGGCCAAGGCCTTAAGTAGATCTCAAAGTCAAAACTTTAGGGATTTTGGCACACAAAGTGCTTAAAGAAAATGCCGAGGCCTTATATATTAGAAGTAATAAAAGATAACAAGTATTTTACTTTATTTGAAGAGGCTAGTACCCGACTTCCGAGGTTGTCGTTAAACAAATCCAGGTGTCCAATTCCGAGGTCTTGGCCCTGGTAGACCGAGGTCTGCTCTTTTAGGATTGGTGGCTCGCTACCCCAACCTATTAGGGAACGCGCATAAGATGGTACTACGTCTGGGCCCAAGAAGAAAGTTGATTATTATTTTGAAGTATTAAAGTATAAGTTTTTAAACAAGTGAAATAAGATTAAGAAAGTGTTTAAAATTCAGCAAGATTATGCTAGCATGATTGTATAGATTTGTTTTACACATTTAGCATTTCAGTATATTTCTTTTGCTTGTAGATGAGCATGAGTAGTTTTCCTTTTGAGCATTTTCCTTTTGAGCATTCAGCTTTTAGATTTCAGTATATTCACATGCATATTCGAGTTTTGTGAGTTAGATAGCGCTTACTAAGCAATTTTGCTTATAGATGCATTTTCCTCTTACTGCAGATAAAGGAAAGGAAAAGTTATAGCAAAGGAAGGCGACAAGGAGGTGCGGATGGATGTGTGATGCCTGGACTATAGAAGCCTTGGGACCTAGCATAAGAATTTATTAAGATTGTCATTTATTAAGAATGCATTAGATGAGTCATTTAGTCTTCCCCTGCTAGTTAATTGTATGTTTTGAGTTTTTTTTTTAGAGTTTATGTATTGAACAACTCTAATTAAGTAAAGTTAGTAGTCCAGTAGCGCTCGCCCTCGCAGACTAGTAGTAAGGAGGGTGGGGTGTTACATTGATAATTTTGATAGTCCTCTAACTATTCCATTTAATTTAGTGAGATTTCTAAAGTGAGTGTGGGATAGTCTTCTATGTCATAGCCAGGTTTCCTCTTTTTGTGTCAAATGGCACTTAAGTGAGGAGTTGGTGTTAGTATTAGCCCTAAGAGTCAATTATAAGATGATTAGGCTTATTGGATTAATGAGTCCAATCTGAGTTAGACTCATTGGGTTGGATGGAGTCTAATCCAAGTTAGACTCAATTGAATCCACTCAATAAAGAAAAAATTGACAATTAATTTGGATTAATCATGCATTAAAAGAGAAGACTAAAAGGCAAAAGACCTTTTATATTCCTTTAATTAAAGAGTTTAATGGATCATTACTCAAAGGAAGACCAAAAGCTAAAAGACCTTTGGTATTCCTTAGATGAGTACAAAAGGTTGTTGAATTCATTTTTGTGAATGAGAATATTTCTAGTCTTCCTCCTCCTCTTCTTCCTCTTGGCTAAAACATCATTGAGGAGTTGCTAGCACAACCAAGGTTGTTTCTTCTCCAAGTCGTGAGTTTGTGAGATGAATGGGAGAACGTGTTTGTGTGGATATCATAGAGGTGTGAACATTTGATCGTGCTGAGATCTACATCCAAAGAAAAAGTTGCTGGCAGGAGTTCATGTTTACTCAATAAAGGTAGAACTCTCAATTCAACTAGTATACGATTTCCTTTTCATGAATCTTCTGAAAAGGATCTTGATAATATTCCGCTGCGCTTGTATTATTTTACGCTCAAGATCCTAATAGTTGGCTAGGTTAATTATGTAAATATTATTATTCCTAAGTCCATTTAATTTTATAGTAGGGTTTTTTATATGTTTAATTAAATATTCAGTTGATGAGAACCTAACCTTATAATTTGAGTCACACAATTGATTTTTACTTAGCAGATTGAATTTTAAATTTTCAACAAGTAATACTTTGCATATAAAGAAATTTGACTCGAGTTCAATATTACCTATGTCAATTACCTTAAGTTTGTCATTGTTTCCAAAGGCAACTATTCCTATGCTTTTATATTTTTGTTCGATAAATTTGATGTGATCCCTAGTCATGTGTCTGGAGTATCAACTATCCAAAATCCACTTAGCTTTCTACAAAAGGTAGGAGTTAAGATTCAGCTTAAGTGTTTAAGTCAATTCTTAATTACCTAAGTGTAACTTAAGTTCTAATTAAGTTAGCTTTAAGTATTAAGTTAAAATTTTGACTAAGGTTAAATTACATTTGTTAAAGTTTTGAATAAGTTTGAATTTAAATTTTGATTAAGTTTAAATTTAATTTTTAATTAAGTTTTAATTTATTTTAAAATTTTATTTTAAATTTTAAGTTATTTTAATTTTAATTTTAAGTTAATTTAATTTTAATTTTAAGTTAATTTAATTTTAATTTAATTTTAAGTTTAAGTTTACCTTAATCATCTCATTCAGTCTTATTGCTCAACCAAGGTATTTCTATAATTTTGTGAAATGAGTTATACTTGTTATTTTAGAAGATAATTTGACTTTGTGTTAGATTTAGGTTTAATCATCAGTCAATTAAATATATATTTCAAAAATCGACTTCCAAGTTATGATGAAGCACAGGGGTCTTTTTAGATATCAGAATAATGACCTCTTCTAGAGAAAGCCTTTTTAAGAAATTAGACATTTAATTTTTCTATTATAAACCTTGGTCTAACTAGTCTAGGATTTGGCGAGATAGCTTCGATTAGGGTACGTCTTACCCTACTTGACTCCCTACACTGAGCTTCCCTAACATGCTATCATCTCGACCCACCCTGATACTAGGTTAGAAAAAAGTCAAGTTATCTTATTAATTTAGTCATAATTATCCAGCCAGATAGCTAGACTATTATTTTAGAGGTGTCAACTAGATTATAGTCTCCCCCTGAATTATTGAACTAGGATTTGTTTTATATTTTATGTTTATGTTGATTTATTTTATAGTTATAATAACTTGATTATATTTTTGTTTGTGAGTTTTACTCTTTTATTTTAACTTGGACCAATAAACCAGGTTTGGTTTAGCTGATTTGATTTTGTAGTTTGGATTTAGTTTATCAAATTTATTCTCATTTTGTTCTTATATAATGTATTTTATTTTTAGGTATTGCTCTTGATTTGGTCCTACATGCTTGATTAGACAAGCTTTTCAAACCCAAGCTCTGGTTTGTTTTTTATTTTGGGTTACTAATAATATGAATATTTTATTTGTTGAGTTGGACGTATATCTGAGTTCAGATTTGTTGTACATAGCACGTTGTGAACCAAGAATCATATCTAGATACTTGGATCTTATTGTGAATTTTTCTAAAAGCAACTTCACTTTTCAGTTTAGAATTTTGCTCCTGAAGTTTTGTAACTTAAGTTAGATTTCCATAGTGAATTGGTTCAGTTGTTGGGATGATTTTAATTGTTCTTTTAGATTTTAATTTTCATTAAGAAGTTGATTAATTTAAGTTTCTGATTTTGCTAATTTTCTATTCATGCATGCCATAATTTTTAAGAAACTAGCAGATAAGTTGGAATATACCTCGTTGGGACCTTCAGAAACGAGTGTAGACTTGTGGCTTGACTCGTATTCAGACTTGTCATCTTGATTCGCTTTGCTTTCTGAGTCCGATCTGGATGCCATCAGCGAAAGGTAATTCTGCTACTTTGGTTTTAGTCCTAGACTTTGTGTCTTTAGAGGGACCTGCAAAGAAAGCAATATCTTTCTCGATCTGCTTGGAGTTAGTTTACTCATGTAGTTCTAATTCATAAAATAGTTCGTCTAACTTTAATTTAGAAAAATTCCTTGAAATTTTATAAACATCCGCAATAGATGCCCATAATGCATTTTAGGGAAACAAATTTAGGGTGTACCTTATGATATCTCGATTCTCCATCTGGTGGTTGATCGTGTGGAGTCTATTGAGGATGTCCTTGGGTTGGTTCGCCATCTCTCCATCCTACATCTTAATATTAAATAAACTATTTAGGAGAAGGTCACATTTTGTTACCTTTGCATTGCTTGTGCCTTCGTGCAACTTGATTAGTCTTTCCCAGAGTTCCTTGGTGTTCTTGAATGGTCTGACCTAGTTAAGTTCTTCCTTGGTCAGTCCGCATTGAAGGGTGTTTACAGCTTTGAACTTGATTTGCGCCTTCTTCTTCATCTCTGGATTCTAGTTTTTGGGGTCGAGAAGTACTTTTGTAGTTTCGTCTATTGGCGCCTTGTGTAACACCCCAAATTTCATGATTTAGAGTTCTAAAAGACCTTATTAAAATCTAGATATATTTTAGAAAAATTCTAGAGATTTTTAGGAATTTATAGAGTATTTTTATGCAATTTTTGGAGTTCGTTTGGTATTTTTACCAAGAGGAAGAAGTAAAAAAAAAATATATATATATGTTGAAGCCGGGTTTTGAACCCAAGATCACGGACCCGAACCCGAGTCTTAACGAACTCAGCCCAACCATCTAGTCTACGGATGTTTTGTTAATCATATATGGAGCGATATATATTTAAGTAGTAGTTAGGAACAGTAAAATAATAGGAAATAAAATGGTTGCAGCTGGGATTCGAACCCACGAGTTGGGCTTTAAGCAAAACGCAGCCCACCAACAGACCAGCCGAACTTTTCTTAACTAAATCTATATCGAAATATATTTAAGTAGTACTAGTTAACAGAAACCTTAGAGTATTAAAAGGAAGAACTTAGGGATTAATTACGAAACCTAAATTCTTTCCTCACCCTTCCTCTTCTCTCGCGATGGCGTCGGCAGTTTCTGTTCGGGCGAAAATGAAGACGACGAAGCCGCAGCTAGGGCTCGTCTCCGGCGGCCGGCCAAGGACCAAATCTGAGAGGGTTCTCTACCATCGTGATCACCTTGTCGAGGAGAACAAGTGGAGGTGAAGGAGTTGCCGAGAGCTTGAGTCCTCCGCAAGCCCTAGAAGTATTAGAAGCCACCTTCTTTGGCTGTAAGTCCTAGAACAAGAGGTAAGTCGCTTACTCACCTGCGGTAAGGGTGGTTTCGGATTTCGATTGATGTTTTCTTGTGTCTTTTGATTTTCAAAGCTTTGCATAGTTCCTTTTGTTTCGTTGCCGTGGCACAGGATATGAGGAGTAATGGCAGTAGCAAACTGTTTTTTTTCCTTGTGTTTGGATCATGTTATGCGGAGTAGGTGATAGTTGGGTTCCCTTTTTGTTTAGTTGCCGTGTGAGTTACTGATAAGGATATTTATCAGTTTCCTCAATAAGAAGAATTGTAACAAAATGTTAAAGCTAATTGCTGTGCAAGAGATAACACAAAGCAGACCACCTAAATTTCAAGAACACATAAGTTGATGTGCTCATGTAATCTTAGTGGTAGGATTTCTATACTTAGACAAGTCAAGAGTATCTTTGCACATACTTGGCTAAAGAAATAGATGATCCTCATGCTTAGGGTATTTTCTTTCAATCAGGGATGCCTAGAGGTTTGAGAAAAAAAGATGATACACGTTGTCATGCTTGAGTTAAGCCATGCTGTATGCATTTGTCTAACTGATGTGGTGAAATTTTGCTATTATACCTCACTGTATATAAGGCTAAGAATGATAGGCTAGAATGTGATAAGCTTGGGTTTTAGGTTGTAGAGAATCTTGGTTGCTTATAAAAGTTTAAGCTGTGAATTTGCGTTAATGGAATCCTTAGATTTCAAAATCTGGTGCATCATTGTTTCCTTACAGCATTAGGATAGCTTGAAGTTTAACGGGCAGCAAGTGCTTCATTGTTTTCCTTGGTTCGGATTTCTTCCTATGGTTTCCGGATCATGCTTTACATTTCCTTAGTTTAGCTTGATCTCAGATTAGTGCCAAATCCAGATTAGTTTTAGATCAGCGTTAATTCTGAGCATGAACAGCTTTAATTCAAGTGTACAGTCCAGATTTCTTTTGTATCTCCATAAGCAAGAACCGACCACAAATTGCATACTAGATTTAGTTTAACCTTGTATGATATGCAGACTTTCATAAGTATTGCTTGCAGATTTTAGATAAGCTTAGTATGCAGATTTTAGATAAGCTTAGTATGCAGATTTCTGTTTAAACTTGTATGCAGATCTTGTTTAAGCATTGCAGTGTTAGAATTTGTTTAAACATTTCAGTTTTGTAAAAAGTATTCTTTTATAAGAAAAGTATAAGAAAAATGAAGAAAAGAAAGAAAAAGGCTAAGGCCTTAAGTAGATCCTAAAGTCAAGACTTTAGGGATTTCGGCACACAAGATGCTTATTAAAATGCCAAGGCATTATATATTAGAAGTATTAAAAGATAACAAGTATTTTACTTTTATCAGTGGCACTGTACTGGACTCTCAGTAGTCCTTGGGCTGGGCTCCCATAGTCGGTCCCTAGGTTTAGATAACCTAGTATGCAGGACTCTCAGTAGTCCTTGGGCTGGGCTCCCATAGTCGGTCCCTAGGTTTAGATAACCTAGTATGCAGGACTCTCAGTAGTCCTTGGGCTGGGCTCCCATAGTCGGTCCCTAGGTTTAGATAACCTAGCAAATCCTACTAGATTCGGGACCAGCTATCTCGGGTCTAGTTAGGGATACGCGCATAGTAAGTACAGTTGTCGGGCCCAAGAAGAAGTTGATTATTATTTTGAAGTAGTATAAGTATAAGTTTTTGAACAAGTAAAACGAGTTTTACATAAACAAAAAGTATTAAAGATTAAGTTAGAACAAATGAAATAAAGTTTCATATAGTTATAAAAATCAGTAAGTTTAGTTCTTTATTCTACCATGTTTATCTAGTAGATGAGTAATTTTCATGTTTACCTATTAGATGAGCAGCATGATTAACTATTAGAATTACATGAGTAGATTCCTTAGCTTTTCTCTGCTATTAGTTTGACATGAGCAGTTATGTTTATGCTTTATTTCTTTTTAGAGCATATAGTTTCTAGTTCTTTTCGTATACATGCACATTCGTGATTTTGTGAGTTAGATAGCGCTTACTAAGCAAATTTTGCTTATAGACTGCACTTCCTCTTACTGCAGATAAAGGAAAAGAAAAGATTTAGCAAGGAAGGCGACAAGGTGGCGCGGATGGTGTGTGATGTCAGGACTATGGAAGCCTTGGGACTTAGTTTAAGAATTTATTAAGATTGTCATTTATTAAGAATGTATTAGATGAGTCATTTAGTCTTTCGCTGTTAGTTAATTATATGTTTTTATTTTGTTTCCGCTATTCATTACTTGCATGATTTAAACTGCGTGGTGATGTTATTCCTTTTGTGTGTTTGATATGTGTTCCAGCCGCCTGTGGCTGTGTATATTATGTTATGTATGTCAGTTTAAGGTCACCGGTACAGGGGAGACTTTGCCAAAATTTTTCGGTAGGGTTTCTATGTGATTTTTAATCATACCGGTTAAGTATAGTTAGTAGTAAGTAACGGTCATCCTTAGAGAGTAGTAGTAGTAAGAAGGGTGGTCGTTACACCTTGTATCCTCGTTAAATGGAGAGCCACTGGTCGATGCCAGTCTTGAGGTACACCTCTATCCACTTCTTTCAGTATGAAAAGTCATCCCGTTGAAGAGCGAGGGTCGAGCAGTGTTGTATCCTTCTATTTAGGCCATTTAGAAAGTAGGTCTTACACAAACAAAAAGGAACACCACGAAAAATCTCAAGACTAGGTATTGGATTAGTAGTACGAGAGATAAAAAAAAAAGAGAATAAAACTTGAATGGTGTTACACTAATTTTGAGTAGTTCGAGGAAATCACAACGAAAAATTTATTTGAAGAGGTAACTGTGTCAGTTCATATTGATTCGAAAAGAAACTTAAAACCAAAAAAGTAGAGAGAAAGAAATTTAAAAAAACAAAATATAAACCCCCTACTTAATTGACGTCAGAGTGAACTTGGCTCTGATACCACTTATAGGATTTGTTCGCACGTGAGAGGGGGGGGGGGGGTGAATCACATGTCTTTAAAACAATCAATCTTTTTTTACTTTTAAAACTAGTTGTAGTGGAATAACACAGCACAGAAATAAAAACATGAACAAGAACTTGAGGAGTTACTTGGTTCAGAGTCTTTGGCGACACCTACTCCAAGACCCATGATCCCTCGGACCGTATCGACTGACAATCCACTAAAAACCTCTTCCAGAATCGCCAAAAGAGGGAATCGAATACAAGATATCAAAGAAAGGGAAGTGTAACAGCCTACACTCCCTTTTTGCAAGTAATAAGAAAATGTAGTAATTAATTTCATTACCAAATCTTAGAAAGAGGATCCGGAAGCGCTCAAGAGTTGGTGTCTATCAGATGGAAGTCATGGAGCAGTAGTACAGTAGTAGTCAGACATGTTCACAGTAGCAAAATGGTCTTTATAGCTCGTAGAGATGATTTTTGTTGAAGGCTGCTCGAACAAGACTTATATAGACTATTAAGGGTGCCTCTAGCTTCATCCAAGGTGCCTCCAAAAGCAACTCTTATCCCTTTATCTTCAGAAGTGATAAAACCCACAATCTACGATTTTTATCCTCTAGAGGGCGCTTTCAAAGCTCTCTGAGGTGCCTCCAACACCAAGTTTCTGTTGGTTGCTACTCGGAAAACCTAGAGATTCCACTGTACAAAAATTTTGTACAAAGGTCTGAACCTTTTCCTAGCTACCATGTGTTCTTTTAAATTAAATTTTGGATCGCCTGTGGAACTTAACACGTTTGATCCAAAACTTAATCTATTTGTTCTTTTAGGTTTTGACTTGGATCTCTTGCGGAACTTAACACGTTTGATCCAAATCACCTAAGTTATTTAATTCCATTAAATATTAATTTCCAAAATTGGTTCCCAGTACTGACGTGGCGAGGCACATGGCCTTCTTGGATATGGGAGCAACCACCACCGACTAGACAAAACTTTTTAAGGAAAGCTAATATTTAATTTCCTAAAATAACTTTAGGTCAGCCGAAAAGAACAATCAAATCACAAGGAAAAGAAAAACAAAAGAACACTATATCGAAAACAAATTCGAAACACTAGAATCGTATGCCTCTTGTATTTAGTATTATTTCCAAAAATAACTAGTATGATGCGGAAAGAAAAATTACTAGTTATACCTTTTAGAAAGACCTCTTGATCTTCTACCGTATTCCTCTTCTAACCTCGGACGTTGTGTGGGCAACGATCTTCCAAGATGAGAACCACCTAGGCACCTTCTTCCTTCTTCCTTCAAGTTTCGGCCAAGCACAAGAACTTCCAAAGGATGAAGAATTTTCCACCAACCAAACTCCAAGGGATACATACTTTCTCTCCTTCTTCTCCTTCTTCTCCTTCCTTGATCCGGCCACATCCTCCAAGCTCCAAGAGATGATAGATTTCGGCCACAACAAGAGGAGAGAAGAGAAAGGGAAAGGCCGGCCACCACACCAAGGAAAAGAGGGAGAAAAATAGAATAGAGTTCTTAGCCTTGAAGCCTCCTCTACCCCCTCTTTTATAATCCTTGGTCTTGGTAAATAAGGAAAATTTAATAAAAACTTCCTTAATTCTTTTGCCATTGAAAAGGAAAATTTATTTAATTAAAACAATTTTCTCTTTTCAAATTACAATGGCCGGCCATAACAAATAAAATCTCCAAGCAAATAAAATTTTAAACACCAATTAAAATTTCCTTATTTGCTTCCGGAAATTTATAAAAATTTCTCCAATAATTTTATCCCTTCATGATTGGTTTATAAAAAGGAAATTTAATAAATTAAAATCTTTCTTTTAAACATGTGGATAAAAAGAAAGTTATCTCTATAAATTAAAATCTCTTTTAATCTACAAATAAGGAAAGATATCAAATCTTTTCTTAATCTTTTGTAGAAACTTATAAAAGAGAATATTTAATTTTAAACTCTCTTTTAAATCATGAACATGGTTAAAAAGGAAAGTTTTCTTAAAATCTAAAATCCTTCTTTAATCAACAAATAAGGAAAGATTTCAAATTTTAAACTCTCTTTTAAACATGTAGATGATTTACAAATAAGGAAAGTTTTTACCAAAAATTAAAACCATCCTTTTAAACTACAAATAAGGAAAGAGATTAATCTCTTCTCTTAATATTTTGTAGAAAGCTATAAAAGGAAATTTTTAATTTTTAAACTCTCTTTTAAAATCATGATATCTACATAAGAAATAATTTTAATAAAAATCCTTTTTAATATTCTAGTGGCCGGCCACCTAAGCTTGGGACCGAAGCTTTGGCCGGCCACCTACATGGCTCATCCACTTGGTCTTGGTCGGCCCTAGCTTGGGTTCCAAGCTAGCTTGGCCAGCCCCATTGGATGGGTAAGAAGGTGGGTATGCAGTGGGTTCAAATCTCTATATACTAGAGGCTACGATAGGGACCGAGAGGAGGAATTGGTTTTGGTCTCCCGATAAAATTAAGCATCCCGTGCTCGCCCCGAACACACAACTTAATCTTATCAATAATAATTCATTCCACTAGAGAACTATTATTGAACTACCGCACCAATCCCAAATTACATTTTGGGCTCCTTCTTATCATGAGTGTGTTAGTCTCCCTGTGTTTAAGATAACAAATGTCCACTAATTAAGTAAGTTACTGACAACTCACTTAATTAATATCTAGCTCCAAGAGTAGTACCACTCAACTTCATCGTCATGTCGGACTAAGTCCACCTGCAGGGTTTAACATGACAATCCTTATGAGCTCCTCTTGGGGACATTCTCAACCTAGATTACTAGGACACAGTTTCCTTCTATAATCAACAACACACACTATAAGTGATATCATTTCCCAACTTATCGGGCTTATTGATTCATCGAACTAAATCTCACCCATTGATAAATTAAAGAAATAAATATCAAATATATGTGTTTGTTATTATATTAGGATTAAGAGCACACACTTCCATAATAACTGAGGTATTTGTTCCTTTATAAAGTCAGTATAAAAGAAACGACCTCTAATGGTCCTACTCAATACACTCTTAGTGTACTAGTGTAATTATATAGTTAAGATAAACTAACACATAATTACACTACGACCTTCCAATGGTTTGTTCCTTTCCATTATGGTCGTGAGCTACTGTTTATAATTTATAAGGTACTAATAACATGATCTTCTGTGTGTGACACCACACACCATATTATCTACAATATAAATTAATTGAACAACTACATTTATCACAAATGTAGATATTTGACCAATGTGATTCTTATTTCTAGATAAATATTTTATACCAAAAGCTAGACTTTTAGTTTATATCCTAACAATCTCCCACTTATACTAAAAGACTAAGCTGCCATATCTGCTGCCATACATCTGATTCCCATGCCTTTCAAAAAGCTCTTGCCTTAAGGACCTTAGGTTATCATCTGATGCAATCTAGGCGGCAACAACTTCTCCTCGTTATACAATTTCTCATATTGGGTAGTACTTGCGCTCTATTGTGTTTACTTGCCTTATAGACTCATGGTTTCTTCGAGTTTGCTACTGCACCATTATTATTACAATAAATTGTAATAATCTTTGGACAAACTAGAAATCATATCTAAGTTTATCTTGAGGTTATTAAGTCATTCAGCTTTTATGGCTACCTCAGAGGCTTGCCATATACTCAGCTTCTATGGTGGAGTCCAGAAAAACACCTATGCTTATCACTCTTCCATAGTTATGACTTTTCCTCCTAAAGTAAACACAAAACCCCGATGTCGACTTATTATTATCCCTATCCGATTGGAAGTCAAAATCCATGCAACCTACAGGAACCAAATTAACTGCCTTGTAAGCTAGCATATAATCTCTAGTGCCTCTAAGGTACTTTTTGTTGGTGTAGCGGAGTGCCGGCAAGAGGGGGGTGAATTGCTGAAAACAAAAATTAAACTATACCCTCCTCGTACTTTCAACTCAATTAGTGCAATAGTTAACAAAATAATAAAACAGTAAAAGAAAGACACAGAAGAATTAACCTGGTTACAACCAAGGAGGTTGTTAATCCAGGGCAATAGAAGCGCACTAAAAGAAACTCTCCTTTGCTGAAGGCGGAGAAGCCTTTTACACTTTCAAAAGCTCAGAACTATTGCTAGGAAACACTACAGATTGAATGCTTGAGTTGTTATTCAATTCCTAGCTCCAGGGGCCTTTATATAGGCCCTGGAAATCTTATCCCGAGAGTCCAAGGTGCCTCCAACAGGGTTCAAGGCGCCTCCAACTCGATCTGCGGATAAAACTTTATCCGCAGCGCAAACGGTCAAACTGGCCTGCTCAAGGCGCCTTGAACAGGCTTGAAGGCGCCTTCAAGGGTGCCTTCAAGCTTGTTTAAGGTGCCTTCAAGCTACAGTAACTTCTGCTACAGTAACTTTCTGCTACAGTGATTTTCGGCTTCTTTTGACTCCTTTTCTTCATCACTTTGGCTTCCGAAGCTCCGTTCTTTTGGGTGATTGCGGCCAACCGAAATAGGGCTCACCCGAACCCAATTCCCGGCCTTCTCCTCGAGCAGCCTTCCATCCCGGCTTAACGTCCCTCGAATGCCGCACACGCTCTTCACGCCCACCGGAGTACTCTTCCGCAGCTCTCTCGTCCTTCGGACGCACCGAGCCCATCGGCTCCCTTCCCGTGCCGTCCTTCTCGCTAGCTGCGTCTTCTGCTCGACTTCCTGTGCTCCTAAGCTCCTGCACACTCAGACACAGGGATCAAACACAGCAGGACCTAACTAACTTGGTTGATCACATCAAAACTATCACGGGGTCCAACACTTTTAATATATGCTTTACTGCAGTCCAATGTCCTTGTCTAGGGTTACTTTGATATCTGCTAACTATGCCCTTGGCAAAACAGATTTTTGATCTCGTGCATAGCATACATTAGGTTGTCTAACTGCCGAAGCATAAAGAACTGCCTACATGTCCTCAATCTCCTTTGATGTCATCGGAGACATCTCTTTAGATAAAGACACTCCATGCTTAAAAGGTAAGAAACCTTTCTAGGAGTTTTGTATGCTAAAATCGAGCAAGGATTTTTCCGATGTATTAAGCTTGGGATAAGTAAAATATATATATATATATATATTTTCTTGCGATCCCTTATTACTTTGATCTCAAAAATATATACATTCTCCCAAGTCCTTTATATCAAATTATTTGGACAACCATACCCTTACTTCTGATAACATTTTGATATTATTTCCAACTACCAAAAATGTTATCTACGTATAGTACAAGAAACACCACTACGTTTCCATCACACCTTTTGTATACACAAGACTTATCTGTTTACTCAATAAATCCATAGGTTTGGATTACTTTGATAAACTGGATGTTCCAAGACCTTGAAGCTTTACCTCAGTCCATAGACTGATTGAGCTTGCACACAAGATGCTCTTAGCCCTTTACAATGAACCCTTCTGGTTGCTTTATATAGATGCTTTCTTCAAGACTTCCATTAAGGAATGCTGCCTTGACATCCATTTTCCAAATAGATAAAAGAATCCGGATAGACTTAAGCATGGCTACCAGTGAAAAAGTTTCCTTTTTCATCTAGCCTTGCTTTTGAAAGTTTCTACCTTCCTGTCTATCCCTCTTTTCCTATTATAGACCTTTTTACACCTAAAGATTTTTACACCATTTGGTGTTTCAACAAGCTTCTAGATTTTATTAGAATACATATATTCTAATTCTGTTATTCATTACTCTTTGCCAAGATGTTATATCTTTATCTTGGAGTGCTTCGTCATATGTCCGGAGATCAGGTTCATGTCCTCCAGGGATCGAGTTCAAAAACTCTCCCAAAACATGAATCTTTTTAGGTTGCCTAACAACTCTCCCACTACGACAAGACACTTTCTGCAATTGTGTATCATTTGTGATACGTGTTGCAGTTTCCTTATGGTATCTCATCTTGTACAGTTGGTACTAGATTAGACATGTCTTTTATTATTTCCTTAAGAACAAATTTTCTTATGGGCACATGGTTTATTACATAGTCCTTTTCTAAAAATCGGTCATTGATGCTAACAATGACCTTCTGATTTTTAAG